>NC_086448.1:22380071-22526040 GCF_028390025.1 Pseudophryne corroboree | reverse complement strand
GGCAGACATTAGACCAATGCAGGGTACACAGAACGTCACATTACAGTAACTGGGAAACTAACACAGAGCACAGGTAACAATTAGCAGCACAGTTCTCAGTACACACTACAGCCGGGATGTAAGAAGTAAAGGAGTAATCGGAGTACTACTAGGGGCAGGCAGCTGCTGGAAGAGATGAACGGCTACGAGCAAGAGGAGGTACGGGGATAGACAGTTGGTGAGTAGGAGAGAGCTGTAAGTATAGTATGAGAGAAGAGGGCTGTGAGAACACGAGGGAAGAGGGCTGTGAGAAGAAGAAGAAGAAGAGGGCTGTGAGAAGAAGAAGAGGGCTGTGAGAAGAAGAGAGAAGAGTGCTGTGAGAAGAAGAGGGAAGAGGGCTGTGAGAAGAAGAGAGAAGAGTGCTGTGAGAAGAAGAGGGAAGAGGGCTGTGAGAAGAAGAGAGAAGAGTGCTGTGAGAACACGAGGGAAGAGGGCTGTGAGAAGAAGAGGGAAGAGGGCTGTGAGAAGAAGAAGAGGGCTGTGAGAAGATGAGGGAAGAGGGCTGTGAGAAGAAGAAGAGGGCTGTGAGAAGAAGAGAGAGAGTGCTGTGAGAAGAAGAGGGAAGAGGGCTGTGAGAAGAAGAGGAAAGAGGGCTGTGAGAAGAAGAAGGAAGAGGGCTGTGAGAAGAAGAGGGCTGTGAGAAGAAGAAGAGGGCTGTGAGAAGAAGAGAGAAGAATGCTGTGAGAAGAAGAGGATAGAGGGCTGTGAGAAGAAGAGAGAAGAGTGCTGTGAGAACACGAGGGAAGAGGGCTGTGAGAAGAAGAGGAAAGAGGGCTGTGAGAAGAAGAAGAGGGCTGTTAGAAGAAGAGGGAAGAGGGCTGTGAGAGAAAGAAGAGGGCTGTGAGAAGATGAGGGAAGAGGGCTGTGAGAAGAAGAGAGAAGAGTGCTGTGAGAACACGAGGGAAGAGGGCTGTGAGAAGAAGAGGAAAGAGGGCTGTGAGAGGAAGAAGAGGACTGTGAGAAGAAGAGGGAAGAGGGCTGTGAGAAGAAGAGGGAAGAGTGCTGTGAGAACATGAGGGAAGAGGGCTGTGAGAGGAAGAAGAGGGCTGTGAGAAGAGGTATGAGGGCTGTGAGGAGAAGAGGGCTGTGAGAAGAAGAGGGAAGAGGGCTGTGAGAAGAAGAGGAAAGAGGGCTATGAGAAGAAGAGGGAAGAGGGCTGTGAGAACATGAGGGAAGAGGGCTGTGAGATGAAGAAGAGGGCTGTGAGAAGAAGAGGGAAGAGGGCTGTGAGAAGAAGAGAGAAGAGGGCTGTGAGAACATGAGGGAAGAGGGCTGTGAGAGGAAGAAGAGGGCTGTGAGAAGAAGAGGGAAGAGGGCTGTGAGAAGAAGAGAGAAGAGGGCTGTGAGAAGAAGAGGGCTGTGAGAATATGAGGGAAGAGGGCTGTGAGAGGAAGAAGAGGGCTGTGAGAAGAAGAGGGAAGAGGGCTGTGAGGAGAAGAGGGAAGAGTGCTGTGAGAACATGAGGGAAGAGGGCTGTGAGAGGAAGAAGAGGGCTGTGAGAAGAAGAGGTAAGAGGGCTGTGAGGAGAAGAGGGCTGTGAGAAGAAGAGGAAGAGGGCTGTGAGAAGAAGTGGAAAGAGGGCTATGAGAAGAAGAGGGAAGAGGGCTGTGAGAACATGAGGGAAGAGGGCTGTGAGAGGAAGAAGAGGGTTGTGAGAAGAGGGAAGAGGGCTGTGAGAAGAAGAGAGAAGAGGGCTGTGAGAACATGAGGGAAGAGAGCTGTGAGAGGAAGAAGAGGGCTGTGAGAAGAAGAGGGAAGAGGGCTGTGAGAAGAAGAGGGAAGAGGGCTGTGAGAAGAAGAGAGAAGAGGGCTGTGAGAAGAAGAGGGTTGTGAGAACATGAGGGAAGAGGGCTGTGAGAGGAAGAAGAGGGCTGTGAGAAGAAGAGGGAAGAGGGCTGTGAGAAGAAGAGAGAAGAGGGCTGTGAGAAGAAGAGGGAAGAGGGCTGTGAGAGGAAGAAGAGGGCTGTGAGAAGAAGAGGGAAGAGGGCTGTGAGGAGAAGAGGGAAGAGTGCTGTGAGAACATGAGGGAAGAGGGCTGTGAGAGGAAGAAGAGGGCTGTGAGAAGAAGAGGTAAGAGGGCTGTGAGGAGAAGAGGGCTGTGAGAAGAAGAGGGAAGAGGGCTGTGAGAAGAAGAGGAAAGAGGGATATGAGAAGAAGAGGGCTGTGAGAAGAAGCGGGAAGAGTGCTGTGTGAAGAAGAAGGGCTGTGAGAAGAAGAGGGAAGAGTGCTGTGAGAAGAAGAGGGAAGAGGGCTGTGAGAAGAAGAAGAGGGCTGTGAGAAGAAGAGGGAAGAGGGCTGTGGGAAGAAGAAGAGGGCTGTGAGAAGAAGGGGAAGAGGGCTGTGAGAAGAAGAAGAGGGCTGTGAGAAGAAGAGGGCTGTGAGAAGAAGAGGGCTGTGAGAAGAAGAGGGAAGAGTGCTGTGAGAAGAGGGAAGAGGGCTATGAGAAGAAGAGGGAAGAGGGCTGTGAGAAGAAGAAGAAGAGGGCTATGAGAAGAAGAGGGAAGAGTGCTGTGAGAAGAGGGAAGAGGGCTATGAGAAGAAGAGGGAAGAGGGCTGTGAGAAGAAGGGGAAGAGGGCTGTGAGAAGAAGAAGAGGGCTGTGAGAAGAAGAGGGCTGTGAGAAGAAGAAGAGGGATGTGAGAAGAAGAGGGAAGAGTGCTGTGAGAAGAAGAGGGAAGAGGGCTGTAGGAAGAAGAAGAGGGCTGTGAGAAGAAGAGGGAAGAGGGCTGTGGGAAGAAGAGGGATGTGAGAAGAAGAAGAGGGCTGTGAGAAGAAGAGGGCTGTGAGAAGAAGAGGGAAGAGTGCTGTGAGAAGAGGGAAGAGGGCTATGAGAAGAAGAGGGAAGAGGCCTGTGAGAAGAAGAAGAAGAGGGCTATGAGAAGAAGAGGGAAGAGGGCTGTGAGAACAGGAGGGAAGGGGGCTGTGAGAACAGGAGGGAAGAGTGCTGTGAGAAGAAGAGGGCTGTGAGAAGAAGAGGGAAGAGGGCTGTGAGAAGAAGAAGAGGGCTGTGAGAAGAAGAGGGCTGTGAGAAGAAGAGGGCTGTGAGAAGAAGAGGGAAGAGTGCTGTGAGAAGAGGGAAGAGGGCTATGAGAAGAAGAGGGAAGAGGGCTGTGAGAAGAAGAAGAAGAGGGCTATGAGAAGAAGAGGGAAGAGGGCTGTGAGAACAGGAGGGAAGGGGGCTGTGAGAACAGGAGGGAAGAGTGCTGTGAGAAGAAGAGGGCTGTGAAAGAAGAGGGAAGAGGGCTGTGAGAAGAAGAAGAGGGCTATGAGAAGAAGAGGGAAGGGGGCTGTGAGAAGAGGAGGGAAGAGGGCTGTGAGAAGAAGAAGAAGAGGGCTGTGAGAAGAAGAGGGAAGAGGGCTGTGAGAACAGTGTCACGTCTGGCAGGGTTTGAGGATCCGGCAGCTGAGATTTGCCCGAGGAGGTAGCAGGCTGTGAATGAACCAGATGAGGGGGCTGGATATAGTTCCTTCGCATGGGACACGGAGCAATGAAGACCGTAGGCGAGGTTTGAGAGTCAATGGAAAGTATTTATTATGTACAGGGCAGAGGTAGAGAACCGAGGCTGAAGCACAATGGTTAAAGACGTGGCTGGAGGTGAAGAACTGCGGAATGTGATTCGAAAGACGAGACTGTAGATGATGAACTGTGGAACTGTGGATGGTAGTTGAAAACGTGGCTGGAGACAAGGACTGTGGACTGTGGTTTGGAAAACGAGACTTGAAGATAATAATCTGCAGGCTGTGGTCAGTGGTACAAAGGCGTGGCTGGTGAAGGAGAGCTGTGGAGTGTGGCTTGAAAGACGAGGCAGAAGACCCGGGGCCGACTGTGCCCAAAGAGTCTTACTGGACCGGGTTTTCCAGGAGCGCTTCCACAGGCAGTAGCAGGCAAGAAACGGCAGGGCTGCAGCAGCAACAGAGAACTGACCAAGCAGGATCAGGAGGAACCAAGATACAGCAGGAATCCTGGGAGCACAGGCTAAAGCACCTACAACAGGGTTGTAACTTGAAGCACTGGCATCCCTGTCCTAAACCAGCCCCCTTTTATAGGGAGAGCTTCCCCTGGATTGGCTGGAAGAAACAGGAAACAGGAACTATGCTTAAAACTTGGTCTCCAACATGGCGGCGCCCAGTAATGCAGACCTTTTTGCAAAGCCACATTGCTCACTGCCCCTGGTCTCCAAGCAACGGTTCAGCAAGAGCGACCCGCTGTAGCGGCGTCCCGCCGCCACGAGCGGACCCCCTCACCGCCGCTGCTGCCCACGGATCCGGCGCAGCAGCCCACCTCCGCCGCTGCCCGCACAACGCCAAGGAAGCCAGCCCCGCGGCCCCAGCATACCGGTAAGACTCCGGACGCTGACAGTACCCCCCCCCCCTTTGCGGGTGGACTACGGACACCTATGTGGTTTAGTTGGAAACTTGGCATGAAATGTCCGAAGAAGTCTTGGAGCATGGACATCCTCTGCATCTACCCAAGATCTCTCCTCTGGCCCATACCCCTTCCAATCAACAAGGTACTGGATGCGACCATAACGTCTGCGAGAATCGAGGATCTTGTGAATCTCAAATTCATCTCCATGTGCTGATTGGATCTTGGGTGATTTAGGCAGAGCGGCTCTGAACCGATTAAGTACCAGTGGTTTTAAGAGAGAAATATGAAATGCATTAGGAATTCTTAACTGCGGAGGTAATTTCACTTTGTAAGCCACAGGATTCAACACTCTTTCGATTGGGTAAGGCCCAATAAATCTGGGAGCAAACTTTTTTGTAGGAACCTTTAATCTTAGGTTACGTGTGGAAACCCAAACCCGATCTCCTACCTTAAGGCTTGGTACAGCTTTTCGTTTCAGATCTGCATAGGTCTTATATCTCTTGGATGTCTTGAGCAAAGTCTTGTGAACTTGTTTCCAGGCTTCAGTAAATTGACGAAGTGTTGACTCTGCGGCCGGAACCTCGAGCGTAGGCAGAAGTTGGAAGTCAGGATCTCTTGGATGGTAACCATAATTAATGAAGAATGGAGAAGATTTTGTGGCAGAGTGATAAAGATTGTTATGGGCAAATTCTGCGAACGGGAGGAAGTCCAGCCAGTCGTCCTGTGAGGAGGACATGAATAAACGCAGAAAAGTCTCCAGATCCTGGTTCACTCTCTCTGTTTGACCATCCGTTTGAGGATGATATCCTGAGGAGAAGTTTAATTTCACGCCAAGAGCAGAACATAGGGATCTCCAAAACCTGGCCACAAATTGAGGACCTCTATCAGACACGATTTCCTGGGGTAGACCATGGAGTCGAAAGATCTCTGCTATAAACAATTTTGCCAACTGGGATGCAGATGGAAGATTAGCCAGAGGAACAAAGTGTGCCATTTTAGAGAATCGGTCAACTATGACCCATACGGTGTTCCGCCCACCAGACATAGGTAAATCTGTAATAAAGTCCATAGAAATATGCGTCCATGGTCTTAGTGGTACCGGCAAAGGATGGAGTAACCCGGCTGGTGGACCTTTGGGACTATTATGCTGGGCACATTTTGGACAGGCAGCTACGAATTCCTGAACGTCAGTCCTGAGATGAGGCCACCAGTAGGAGCGCTGAATGAATTTAAGTGTCTTATGACCGCCCGCATGGCCCATAAAGGAGGAGGAGTGAGCCCATGTAAGAAGTTTTTTGCGAAAATTTGGTGCAACGAAGATCTTCCCTGGAGGAGGAAGTGGAGAGGTATTAGTTGCAGAGAAAGAGGTGGATTCCAGGATAAATTGCTCTTTTGAACGGTCAGATGGTTCTTCTGAACTTAGGGAGCGAGATAATGCATCTGCCTTTTTGTTGAGGGAACCTGGTCGGTAACTGAGTTTAAAATTAAAACGGGTAAAGAAGAGTGCCCATCTTGCTTGGCGTGGGTTCAGACATCGGGCTGACTGTAGATACAGGAGGTTCTTGTGATCCGTGGTCACCGAAATTGGATGCTGAGCTCCCTCCAACAAATACCTCCACTCCTCAAAGGCCAACTTAATTGCCAGTAATTCCTGTTCCCCAATAGCGTAATTCTGTTCAGCGGGGGAGAATCTTCGCGAGAAGAATGCACAAGGATGGACCTTCTTGTCCTCGAAAAGCTGGGATAATACTGCTCCTACTCCTACAGTAGAGGCATCAACCTCCACCAAGAACGGACGGCTAAGATCGGGTTGTCGAAGAACTGGAGCAGTCGAGAAGGCCTCCTTTAAAGATGAAAAAGCCTCCAAAGCCTCTGGAGACCACTTGGCAGGATCAGCTCCCTTCCTAGTTAATGCGGTTATAGGACCTATGACAAAATAATAATTTTGAATGAATCTTCGGTAGAAGGTAGCAAACCCCAGGAAACGTTGAATTCCTTTAAGGGTAGCTGGAAGTGCCCAATCCTGAATCGCCTGGACTTTAGCGGGGTCCATCTGTAACCTCTGCCCTGAAAGAATGTAACCGAGGAATGGAATCGTGGGTACTTCAAAGGTGCACTTCTCTAATTTACAGAATAACTGATTCCTTCGTAAACGCGTTAACACTTCTTTGACTTGTTCCCGGTGGGTCTTCAGATCCCTAGAAAAAATGAGGATGTCATCCAGATACACTACCAAGCAGTCATAGAGGAGATCTCTGAAGATTTCGTAACGAACTCTTGAAAGACGGCTGGGGCGTTACATAGGCCAAAAGGCATTACCAGGTATTCGTAATGGCCGTTGCGGGTATTAAATGCCGTCTTCCATTCGTCCCCTGGGCAAATACGTATAAGATTGTAGGCCCCCCGTAAGTCCAACTTAGTAAATACAGTAGCTCCTTTAACACGGTCGAACAGTTCTGGAATCAGAGGTAACGGATATCTGTTCTTAATTGTTATGTCATTGAGACCTCTATAGTCAATACAGGGCCGCAACCCCCCATCCTTCTTTTTGACGAAGAAAAACCCTGCTCCGGCCGGAGATGTAGAAGACCTGATGAACCCTTTCTCCAAGTTCTCCCGTATATACTCCGACATGGCCTGTGTCTCGGGAAGTGAGAGAGGGTAAATTCGACCTCGGGGAGGAGTCTTACCGGGTACTAGCTCAATGGGACAATCCCAAGTACGATGCGGAGGCAAGGTGTCCGCCCCATGCTTACTGAAAACATCTTGAAAAGATTGGTACTCCATAGGAAGGCTGGAAGGGTTGGAAGAACAGAGAGGTCTAACTGAAGGTAAACAGTTCTGAAAGCAGTCTTGTCCCCAAGAGAGAACATCCATAGTTTGCCAATCAATGTGGGGATTGTGTCTGATTAACCATGGAAACCCTAGGATTAGTTCATGAGAGGCTTTAGGAATTACAAGGAAAGAGATTTCTTCTGAATGGAGAACTCCTACCTTCATCTTGAGAGGAATAGTACGAAAGGATATAATACTCTCTGGGATATAACTTCCATCCACTGCGGTAACAGAAATGGTACGATCCAAAGGAACCGTTTGTATTCCAGATCGTTTGACCAGAGCTGACGTAATGAAGCTTTCGGCGGCTCCGGAGTCGAGTAGTGCAGGGATGAGAAGAGAAGAAGAAGGGAGCTCCAATTGGGTTATCAGGACAGACTCTTTCTTGGTATGTAATTCTGAGAATTCTGCCAACTTGACCTCTCCAGCACAAACTAGGAGCGGGCGTTTCCCGGACGTAGACTGCAAGTTTTAACAAAGTGATCAGATGCACCACAATACAGGCAGAGGTTCCCTTGTCGCCGTCTCTGACGTTCTTCATTGGAGAGGTGGGAGCGATTAATCTGCATGGGTTCTTCCACAGTTGGTGATGATGGTATTGGTGGAAGAACAACTCTAGGCTTAGGGCGATTTGACCGCAACCTCTCCATACAGCGTTCTCTGTACCTCAGATCTAACTTATTGCATAAAGAAATTAGTTTATCCAAATTATCAGGTACGTCCTGAGTTGCGAGGTCATCTTTGATCTTTTTGGAGAGACCGCTCCAGAAAGCTGCAATGAGAGCCTCCTCGTTCCAGTTCAGTTCTGAGGAAAGGATGCGAAACTGGATCACGTACTGACTGACCGTACGCGTGCCCTGACGCAGGCGCAGGATCTCCAATGAGGCGGCAGAAGTCCTGCCCGGTTCGTCGAAGATTCTTCGAAAGGTGGCCATGAATTCTGGATAGTTAGATAAGATGGGATCCATCCTCTCCCACAAAGGTGAAGCCCATTCCAACGCTTGCCCGGTAAGTAAAGAAATTATATAGGCTACTTTGGTTCGTGCTGATGGGAAGTTGGCCGACTGTAGTTCGAACTGGATATCGCACTGGTTAAGAAACCCGCGGCATTGTTTTGGATTCCCATCAAATTTACTGGGAGGTGGCAAATGCAAACGTGGAAGTGGTACTGGTACAGGAGGAAGCGGGACCGGAAGTGCCAATGTGGGAGCAGCTGTAGATACTTAAGGGGCCGTCATGGCAACACAGAGAGAATCGAGACGTTCGGACATACTCTGCATGAACTGCACGATTTGAGATTGTGTGGCCTCCTGCTTACTTAAGCGAGACCAGATATCTGCAGTTGAATCCCCTCCTGAGGCCTGATCACCCGTCGAATCCATTGGGCCAGTGCTTACTGTCACGTCTGGCAGGGTTTGAGGATCCGGCAGCTGAGATTTGCCCGAGGAGGTAGCAGGCTGTGAATGAACCAGATGAGGGGGCTGGATATAGTTCCTTCGCATGGGACACGGAGCAATGAAGAACGTAGGCAAGGTTTGAGAGTCAATGGAAAGTATTTATTATGTACAGGGCTGAGGTAGAGAACCGAGGCTGAAGCACAATGGTTAAAGACGTGGCTGGAGGTGAAGAACTGCGGACTGTGATTCGAAAGACGAGACTGTAGATGATGAACTGTGGAACTGTGGATGGTAGTTGAAAACGTGGCTGGAGACAAGGACTGTGGACTGCGGTTTGGAAAACGAGACTTGAAGATAATAATCTGCAGGCTGTGGTCAGTGGTACAAAGGCGTGGCTGGTGAAGGAGAGCTGTGGAGTGTGGCTTGAAAGACGAGGCAGAAGACCCGGGGCCGACTGTGCCCAAAGAGTCTTACTGGACCGGGTTTTCCAGGAGCGCTTCCACAGGCAGTAGCAGGCAAGAAACGGCAGGGCTGCAGCAGCAACAGAGAACCGACCAAGCAGGATCAGGAGGAACCAAGATACAGCAGGAATCCTGGGAGCACAGGCTAAAGCACCTACAACAGGGTTGTAACTTGAAGCACTGGCATCCCTGTCCTAAACCAGCCCCCTTTTATAGGGAGAGCTTCCCCTGGATTGGCTGGAAGAAACAGGAAACAGGAACTATGCTTAAAACTTGGTCTCCAACATTGCGGCGCCCAGTAATGCAGACCTTTTTGGAAAGCCACATTGCTCACTGCCCCTGGTCTCCAAGCAACGGTTCAGCAAGAGCGACCCGCTGTAGCGGCGTCCCGCCGCCACGAGCGGACCCCCTCACCGCCGCTACTGCTGCCCACGGATCCGGCGCAGCAGCCCACCTCCGCCGCTGCCCGCACAACGCCAAGGAAGCCGGCCCCAGCGTACCGGTAAGACTCCGGACGCTGACAAACAGGAGGGAAGAGGGCATACTGTTACACTGCTGTTGTGATGAGGAAGCTTCTCCGCAGCCTTCTCCCCTGTGGCTTTGGCCCCTGTAGCCTCTCCTCCGGCCGCTGGCTTTCTCTCTGTCTATACTGTATGTACTATTGATTATTTCCAGAGTCTATGCAGTCTTCGATTCTCACTGCTTGCAGCCGCGTGTTTTATGCTCCTGGTAGAAATGAAATGAGCCCATTACTGTGAACACAGACATATTGCGGATTTGTTCTAGGTAGCTTTACAGTGTTTAAATGTAACATATGTGTTTTATTGTCATTTGTTACACTTTAATGGGGCACTCGCATACACAGACAGATGGCTGGCACAGTTGCCAGCGTTTACAAGCCAGTACTTACAGTATAAGACATCGCGTAAGATGGATCTTGGAGCACTACAAACCCCATCTCTCACTATTGTCTCTTCCCATTGCCGCATATTCTCCCTGTCTCTTCCCCGTCTCTTTGTCTTTCCTCATGTCTCCCTCTCCCCCAATGCTCTCTCTCCGCTCTCTGGGGGTAATTCCAAGTTGATCGCAGCAGGATTTTTGATAGCAATTGGGCAAAACCATGTGCACTGCAGGAGGGGCAGACATAACATGTGCAGAGAGAGTTAGATTTGGGTGGGTATATTGTTTCTGTGCAGGGTAAATACTGGCTGCTTTATTTTTACACTGCAAATTAGATTGCAGATTGAACACACCCCACCCAAATCTAACTCTCTCTGCACATGTTATATCTGCCTCCCCCTGCAGTGCACATGGTTTTGCCCAATTGCTATCAAAAATCCTGCTGCGATCAACTTGGAATTACCCCCTCTGTCTCCATCTCTTCTCCTCTCCTCTATCTTCATCATCCCCTATTCTCTCCCTCTTTTTCTTGCTCTGTCTTTATTCGCTCTCTCCCACTTTCTCTTTTCCTGTCTCCCCCTCTCTCTCTCTCTCTCCTCCATTCTCTCTCTACCTCCCATGCCCTCCACTCTCTTTTCTCCCCCCTCTCTACTCTGTCACCCCGTCTCCTATTTTGTACTCTCTATGCTCAGTGGAGCCGCCTCCCACTCCCTCCAGCTGCTGGTTACCCACTGGGGGAGATGTTTCAAACCTTGTAGAGAGATAAAGTGGAGAGAGAAAAAGTACCGACTAATCAGCTCCCAACTGTCACTTTACAGGCTGTGTTTGAAAAATGACAGATACTGATTGGTTTGTACTTTAGCTCACTCTGAGGTTTGGTAAATCTTACCCACTGTCCCTCAGCCACCTACACCAAGCACACATACATACAGAGGCCTCAGCAGGGGTGGTGATCTGGTGGTGGGGTTGCTATATGGTGGTGGCGGGTGGTTGGTTAAACTGGTGGTGAGGGGGTATCCGGTGTGTGGGAAGGGGTGAACTGGCAGTTGTGGGAGTGATCTGGGTATGATCCTTCTTTCTCCATTTGGGTGTGTCCTGCTAGCAGCCAGTGTGAGCTGTGAGGGGCGGGACGGTGTGGGGCCGCCCTGCAACGCCCTGCAGAGTCTACGTTAGATGAATAATAGCAGCATTATACTGTTTAATAGATTTTATATACACACATACATATACACAGTCTCTCACCTCATAAGGCCGACAGGACAGGCAGTGTGCCAACGCCTGCTATTGTCACGGGTATGACTTCACTATGGCACACTGATAATAAAAATCCCCCCAAAAAACCCAGAGGGATTATAGCAGTATTACATTACCAGCTGTACCCTAGGCGACAATTCGTCCAGCTATATCTGTCACTGTGCATTGGGTCAGAGACTCTGGTTGCCCCAATGTGACCCATCCATACTCCCTGTGCCCAGGGTTGCTTGGTTTCTTGCACTATGCTTGATGCAAGCGATCTCTGCGAATATGGGGGGGTCATTCTGAGTTGATCGCTAGCTGCATTTGTTCGCAGCGCAGCAATCAGGCTAAAAATCGGCAGTTCTGCGCATGTGTATGCGGCGCAATACGCACGTGCAATGTACGGGCACAACGAATTATGCAGTTTTGCACAGCGTCTAGCGATGCATTTCAGTCGCACTGCTGGCCGCAGAGTGATTGACAGGAAGAGGGCGTTTCTGGGTTGCAACTGACCGTTTTCAGGGAGTGCTCGGAAAAACGCAGGCGTGCCAGGGAAAATGCAGGCGTGGCTGGGCGAACGCTGGGCGGGTGTGTGACGTCAAATCCGGAACTGAATAGTCTGAAGTGATCGCAAGAGCTGAGTAGGTTTTGAGCTACTCTGAAACGACACAAACATTTTTTGCTGACGCTCTGCAAAACAACCGTCCGCACTTCTGCTAAGCTAAAATACACTCCCAGTGGGCGGCGGTATAGCGTTTGCACGGCTGCTAAAAACTGCTAGCGAGCGATCAACTCGGAATGACCCCCATAGTGTCTCTGGCACTGGACGCCACTCTGGACACACTGTCCACCACGCTCCCACAAGATGTCCTTTTTTAGGCATTTTTTTCCGGCCAATGAACACCCAGAAACGTCCATTTTACCTATGGAGACAAATCAGCTGGAGATACACCAGGACGCACACGACTGCAACAGCGCAAATGTAGTTTCCGCCTCATTATCAGGCCCAATATATATTTAATGGTTGTGTCGTACTTAGTGATAGTGTAAATATAGTAGTGTTTAGCAATACAAGGATCACTGTAGTATGTGGTAATGGTGATACCATAAATATGAGAATATAGCTTAATGCTATAGTATCAGAGGGGACAGCGACGCCGGAATACTGACACTTTTCGGAATGCTGACGCCGGCATCACAACATGGATTGAAATGCCGCTGCCGGGATCCTAGATGGCGGAATCCTGAGGTCTG
Organism: Pseudophryne corroboree; assembly: GCF_028390025.1. Lineage (NCBI taxonomy): Eukaryota > Metazoa > Chordata > Amphibia > Anura > Myobatrachidae > Pseudophryne > Pseudophryne corroboree. The sequence goes on along the minus strand of NC_086448.1, from coordinate 22,513,550 downwards.
CCGCCACTCTGCACTGGTAAGCAGCGGGAGATGGAGGTTATGTTTAGGCTGTGGGGGGATAGGTAGTGTTAGGCTGTGGGAGGGGGGTTAGGGATAGGCTGTGGGGGAAGGAGGGTAGGGTTAGGCTGTGTGTGTGTGTTGGGGGGGGGGGGCGTAGGGTTAGGCTGCAGGGAGAAAAGGGTTAGGCACCACCGGGATGGTTAGTGTTAGGCTGTCGGGGCAGGGAGGGTTAGGTTTGGGGGGGGGGGGGGTAGGGTTAGGCTGTGTGTGCGAGGGTAGGGTTAGGCTGTGTGTGTGTGTGGGGGGGGGGGGCGTAGGGTTAGGCTGCAGGGAGAAAGGGTTAGGCACCACCGGGATGGTTAGTGTTAGGCTGTGGTGGGAGGGGGGTTAGGCTGTGGGGGAAGGAGGGTAGGGTTAGGCTGAGTGTGTGTGTGGGGGGGGGGGGGAGTAGGGTTAGGCTGCAGGGAGAAAGGGTTAGGCACCACCGGGATGGTTAGTGTTAGGCTGTGGTGGGAGGGGGGTTAGGCTGTGGGGGAAGGAGGGTAGGGTTAGGCTGAGTGTGTGTGTGTGTGTGGGGGGGGGGGTAGGGTTAGGCTGTGTGTGTGTGTGTGGGGGGGGCGTAGGGTTAGGCTGCAGGGAGAAAAGGGTTAGGCACCACCGGGATGGTTAGTGTTAGGCTGTGGTGGGAGGGGGGTTAGGCTGTGGGGGAAGGAGGGTAGGGTTAGGCTGAGTGTGTGTGTGGGGGGGGGAGTAGGGTTAGGCTGCAGGGAGAAAGGGTTAGGCACCACCGGGATGGTTAGTGTTAGGCTGTGGTGGGAGGGGGGTTAGGCTGTGGGGGAAGGAGGGTAGGGTTAGGCTGAGTGTGTGTGTGTGTGTGGGGGGGGGTAGGGTTAGGCTGTGTGTGTGTGTGTGGGGGGGGGGCGTAGGGTTAGGCTGCAGGGAGAAAAGGGTTAGGCACCACCGGGATGGTTAGTGTTAGGCTGTGGTGGGAGGGGGGTTAGGCTGTGGGGGAAGGAGGGTAGGGTTAGGCTGAGTGTGTGTGTGTGGGGGGGGGAGTAGGGTTAGGCTGCAGGGAGAAAGGGTTAGGCACCACCGGGATGGTTAGTGTTAGGCTGTGGTGGGAGGGGGGTTAGGCTGTGGGGGAAGGAGGGTAGGGTTAGGCTGAGTGTGTGTGTGGGGGGGGGGGGGTAGGGTTAGGCTGCAGGGAGAAAGGGTTAGGCACCACCGGGATGGTTAGTGTTAGGCTGTGGGGGGAGGGATGGTTATTAGGTTCAGGCTGTGTGTGTGTGTGTGTGTGGGGGGGGGGGGGGAGGGTTAGGCTGTGTGTGTGGGGGGGGGGTAGGGTGTGTGGGGGGGGGGGTAGGGTTAGGCTGCAGGGAGAAAGGGTTAGGCACCACCGAGGATGGTTAGTGTTAGGCTGTGGGGGGAGGGAGGGTTAGGTTTAGGCTGTGGGGAAAGGTTTAGGCACCACCAGGGGGGGGAGGGGGGGTTAGGGTTGGCTTCAGGGGTAGGGAGGGTTAGGTTTAGGCTACGGGGAGGGGGGTTAGGGTTAGGCACCGGGGATAGAGGGTTGCCTGCAGGGGGAAGGAGGGGTTAGGTTAGTCCTGCTACAGCGGATTAGGTGGGATGGAGATTAGGGCTAGTCCATTTATCCTGAGCGTCGGGATACTGGGACCCCAATACCACCCCTATCAGAGTACTCATAGTGTTTGGTAATGTTGTAATACTGTAGCATTAACTTATTCTCTGTAGTATAAGTATGTATTGAGTATTTTGTTTTAAATATTATAAATATGAATACTCTTCTCATGACATTTGCAGATACTTTGACGAATGCTGTAGTTGTGGATATTATAAATTCTGTAGTAAAAAGTGTGAGTATTAAAGTATTTGGGGGAGATTAATAAAACTTTCTAATAAAGATAAATGAAAAAGTTGCTCATAGCAACCAGTCAGTTTCTAGCTAACATTTATCTAGTACACTCTATAAACAATAGGCACTATTTGATTGATTGCTAGGGACAACTTCTGAACACTGGTTTAATCTTTCACCAACTTTCATTGTAAAGCTAAAAGCTTCCTGACGGGTAACGTTCTGTAGCCGTCTGCAAAAACCTTTCCCTGTTTCACCGAGTACGTGTCCTGTAAGGCTGCCACGTGGGCTCACAAGTGCTGTGATATCTGTAACTCGGTGGCTGTGCAGATATAAAGAAGCGACATCTCCTTAGAGCTTGTCTCAGACAATGACTTACAACCAATTATACAGTTCTTCCCCGTCCTGGCGCTTTACCGCATTTTATTCCGTTTCCAGCGATTTCACAGGTTAAGTAATCCCAATGTTAAATTATCTGCATTTTATTTCAGAAATTGGGTTGAAATAATTTAGAAAAGATCCTAATTTGGGAGTCAGCGGTAACATTTTTCCTTTTTTTTTTTTACATTTGATTTAAATACATTATCTATGCAAATTTTTATTTTTTTGCTACTGAGCAATTTTTTTTAAGCCAATTATTGCACCCGCTATATAATTATTTTCGTGTTATGTCTTATAAATCTCATTTCTTTTTCTTAAAAATAGAGACCAGCGCCAGGAAGTAGATCTGTCGCAGTCTCAAGATATTATGTATCTGGTAAATTACTGAACAAAAATCGGAATTCCTTATTTTACAGCAGCATTTTTTGAGGAATGGCCTACATTTCTGAGAGCGGTCTGGGTACTGTAGGTACTATTGGCGCTTACTTTAGAATACAGCTATGCCCAAAATGGAACATTTTTTCATGTGAAATTAATTTACATTAAAATGTTAATTTTGACTTCTTTTACCTCCGCTTTCTATTCTGTTTTTTTCTGCTCCTTTCCATGAATTATTTTTGGAGATGAAGAAGAGCCCTGGCATCTGTCTGTGCGTGCACATGTAAAAGGGGCATGGCTGCGCCTCCCAGAGGTGTGGCCACACAACACAGGGGCGTATCACGAGTCATGTGGACATGGTATCGTGGCAGGGGTGATTTAAGAGAACAAATTATGTGTGTGTAGGCTGTATGTTCCTGGAGATCTCTCTATTGTGCATGAGCAAATCTCCAGACAAATGGCCCCTGTCCCAAACTGCCATGAACCACTACTTTGGCCTCTTGCACAAACTTCATACTTGGGGATGTAATGCAGTGCGAGACTATGCTATGCATTCAGTGGTCTAAGCTTTTGTTGCTCCTGGAAACTACCTTTTCACAATAACAGGTACTCAGTTAGTTATTGGAAAGGTGGCATCCTGTGGTAGTGCCATATTAAGCATCACAGATTGCATGGCTACGTGTTTCTTTTCTAGGCATCCCTAATCTCAGCTCTAGCCGTCCTAATCTGGACTGGACAGTAGTGACTGAGGTGGGGCAGTCCTGATTTGTCTGCTCTGCCCTGCTGTCCTGATTAAACCTGGAAGGTGGAAAGTACAGTATGTCCTGTTCACCCCATGATAGATGGTTGAAAGTGATGAGAAAGGGGAAAGGGGGATCCATTCAATATTAGGGTTATGTCCCTTTGAAGCATGACTCTGCCTCTGATGTACGTAACCATGCCACCGTGTGTGTGAATATGCCTGTGTGTAGGATTTGTTTGAAGCTCTACACCCCGAAAATGGAACCTCCATCGTTTGCCACAGATCCCTCAATTTCGGCGACTCCTCAGGGTACATCTACTGCCAAAGCTCTCTATGTACAAATGACTGAACACATTGCAAATGGGTTTGTGTGCAACAAATTGCAAAATGTGACCAATTCTGACAGCCCAGTGTATTATACTCATCTGTATTTGTTTTTGTGAATCATTTGGCATTATGATTGGTTACTGGTTGTGTACAACAAAAGTAATTTAGGACATTGTGATTTTTTTGCAGGGCCGCAACTAGGGGGGAAGGGAGCACATGCCCCGGACGCCGGATTTGAGGGGCTCAGAGATGGCACATGCAGTGCCAGCACGATTCGGTAAGCGTGCCCTGTCTGCAATGCAGGGAGGAACTGCTGACGCCTTCTCCATTTGCTAGGTGCCAACCCTTCATGTGACTGTCAATCCCCCTCAAGGGTCCGCCCTGGGTCCGCATTTCTGAATCCTTCTCCTGCTCCAAGGAGGAAGCTGATGAGGCTGACTGGGTTCCGCTGGGTGGGGAGTGGGACCAGTGCAGGCAATGCTCAGCCCCAGTCTTCTACTCAGCTGCAGTCCCTGGCTATCTCTGCACTGGAGGCAAGCAGCGATCATCGGTGACCATAGAGATGTAGGTCCATCCTCCCTCCCTCAAGTACCTCAGGAGAGAGCTAAACCAATGGCTCCTCCTTACCAGCACTCTGGGTCAGCCATCCAGTCCTGTGTTCCCTGGCACTGCTCTAAGGCACCCTGCATAAGGCAATGTGGCTGAGCAGGACAGGTGCCCCCAGTTCTTTTCTACCATGCCAGTGCTGCTCAAGCGATGGCCTATTTTGGTGGTATCACAAGTCCACCTTATTTATCCCCACTCCTAATAACACCCTCGACACACACAGATTTGCACTGACACCTCTTGTGTTTGCCCCTCTTGTCCCCTCTCTGCCCACTTCATACCTGACCCTTGCACATATGATATAATAGGTTTTGCTGGTTGTAGTTTCTACTGCTGCTAGACCACAGCTACCTCAACAAGTAGCAAATCTATAATGCCCCCAGAACCAACTTACAATGGTCGAGACAGCAAACCTCCACCACCACCCCAATAGCTGCAGCCAGCTGCACAATTTGTGTGGTGATGTCTTCAGAAAGATGTCAGTGGCATTGGAGATCAGTGACGTGCGGTGAGGGCACTGGCTACTATAAAAGCCAGATTTACACACACAGAAGGGACACTACTGTTGGCGTTATGTGTGTAAGGGACACTACTGTGGGTAATATGTGTGTATGGGACACTACTGTGGGCAATATGTGTGTAAGGGACACTACTGTGGGCAATATGTGTGTAACGGAAACACTACTGTGGGCATGATGTGTGTAAGGGACACTACTGTGGGCAATATGTGTGTAAGGGACACTACTGTGGGCAATATGTGTGTAAGGGACACTACTGTGGGCATTATGTGTGTAAGGGACACACTACTGTGGGCATTATCTGTGTAAGGGACACTACTGTGGGCATTAAGTGTGTAAGGGACACTACTGTGGGCATTGTGTGTGTAAGGGACACTACTGTGGGCATTGTGTGTGTAAGGGACACTACTGTGGGCGTTATGTGTGTAAGGGACACTACTGTGGGCATTATGTGTGTAAGGGACACTACTGTGGGCATTATGTGTGTAAGGGACACTACTGTGGGCATTATGGCCCTCATTCCGAGTTGTTCGCTCGCTAGCCGCTTTTCGCAGCATTACACACGCTAAGCCGCCGCCCTCTGGGAGTGTATCTTAGCTTAGCAGAATTGCGAACGAAGTATTCGCAATATTGCGAAAAGATTTTTCTGTGCAGTTTCTGAGTAGCTGGAGACTTACTCTTCCAGTGCGATCAGTTCAGTGCTTGTCGTTCCTGGTTTGACGTCACAAACACACCCAGCGTTCGCCCAGACACTCCCCCGTTTCTCCAGCCACTCCCGCGTTTTTCCCAGAAACGGCAGCGTTTTTTCACACACACCCATAAAACGACCAGTTTCCGCCCAGAAACACCCACTTCCTGTCAATCACACTACAATCTCCAGAACGAAGAAAAAAACTCGTAATGCCGTGAGTAAAATACTACACTTCTTAGCAAATTTACTTGGCGCAGTCGCAGTGCGAACATTGCGCATGCAATAGCGGAAAATCGCTGCGATGCGAAGAAAATTACAGAGTGAACAACTCGGAATAAGGGCCTATGTGTGTAAGGGACACTACTGTGGGCATTATGTGTGTAAGGGACACTACTGTGGGCATTATGTGTACAAGGGACACTACTGTGGGCATTATGTGTGTAAGGGAGGAAGCTTAAAGTGCGATTCCTCGAACATAGAAGAAATATATTAAAGAAGTGTCCCCTACATAGTTTGTCTAGACATACAAGCTTGTGTGAACATGGTGCCATAGACAACATCCGTTTAGTGGCTCTGGAACAAGCTAAAATCACTGATAGAGGTGGAGATCGTTTTACCCTGTTATGTAGAAGGGAGGCCTTTTGGATCTTTCGTCTAAGGACCCTAGAACCATTTGGCCTAAATGAAAATATAGAATTGAACAACATATAATGTCCTTTAAGTATACACTGGTCTCTCTCTTCAGTCATGATACCCATCTCTGGCATGGTGTTTCTGTTCTCTTATAGGTTCTCTTTTCCTCTAGCATCTCCTCTTCCCCAGTTTCAGCTTCCTCCCCTTTCTTCCACATGAAGATATACTTGTGAAAAAAGGGGAGATCATTAATAGGTATACCAGTGAAATCTTTCATTTTTTTATATTCTGTATTTTTTATTATTAGTCTATTTATGTATTGTATTAATAATTAATTTAAACAAAAGAAAGATACCTGGTCATTATACCTAGTATCCTAAGTCTATCTACTTTTGAGTGTCGATCTCCATATTGTATATCTACGTGGGATACCTTAGACAAATATGTCCCTTACTCTGTATTTGTCTACTCTATGAATGATGTTACAACCATACAATAACAGTCTGTCTAAAGTCCCAATTCATCGGGACTTTAGTTAGTATAAATATACCGGAACTTACTCTGTATATACTTAGTATATGTTTCTTACTATTATTTTCTTCCCAGATCTAGCCCCATAATTGATTGTAATATCTATGGTCCAAATTGGGTACTTAAATATGCATAATTAGATAATGAACATCTCATTGTGGTCCTATAGGCATATAGTTATTATTCACATAAGTGTTTTAGATTGCCTTTATTCAATATACTATTGAATCAAAAAATCTGCACAGTTATCAGGAATTATTTATGTTGACCTACTGCTGTTTTTTTCTTACAACAACAGTGCATAGAAAGGGTTAAAGATAACCCATTTTTTGGTAGCCAATAAGGAGCCACAAGCTGATATAAATAGAGACTACAAACACCTCCAGCTATACCTCTGATGAAACCGCCCACTTTGGAGACGGAGAAACGCGTCAGGTGATTCGTTCGACCGTGGAACGCAGGTGGAACGCAACCGGAAGCCCCGAACCCGGAAGTCGCGGAACGCGGCACTACAGCGTCCCCTGCTACCCAGGACTTGCACGTGGGACTCTCTGCTCTCCGTCCCACCCTGGCCCAGTGTCAGCTGCCAGCACACTGCACCACCAACGGCAGGACTTGCCCCAGTGAACCGCCGCAGAGCGGTCGGTCACGCAATTGGTCAGCAAACCAAGAAAGGCTTACGGACGGGAGACAGGTGGACCCAGCTCAGCTAGCATTATCCCAAGCTTACAACTGAACTCTCCTCATACCAGTTCTATATTGGTGAAGTATTAACAGGCTTTACAAGTATTAATCAGCCTTTTTCTCAATTTTGCACCTTGAGCTCAATATGCACTAACTTTTTACAGCCATCTAACACATTAAGTTGTGTCTAATTACCAGCAAGTTCTGAGGCCTAGGACACAGTCCTGTATTTTATATATATGTTTTATTTATTATTTTTTATTTCTAATTGTGCACATGCTATGTAAAGGCATTCAGCCATCCAGTGTTTATCTATTTTTTAGAAATACTATTTTACCAATAAACTAATTTGTATGTTTACAAAACCAGCAGCCGTTGTATTATCATCCCCTCCGAGCGCCCACATATTCTTTTTCTTTTTGTGTGTAAGGGACACTACTGTGGGCACTATGTGTGTAAGGGACACTACTGTGGGCATTATGTGTGTAAGGGACACTACTGTGGGCATTATGTGTACAAGGGACACTACTGTGGGTATTATGTGTGTAAGGGAAACTACTGTGGGCATTATGTGTGTAAGGGACACTACTGTGGGCACTATGTGTGTAAGGGACACTACTGTGGGCATTATGTGTACAAGGGACACTACCGTGGGCATTATGTGTGTAAAAGGTACTACTGTGTGTCATAATATGCTATAAAGCAGAGGTTCTCAAACTCGGTCCTCGTGGGCCCACACAGTGCATGTTTTGCAGGTAACCCAGCAGGTGCACAGGTGTATTAATTACTCACTGACACATTTTAAAAGGTCCACAGGTGGAGCTAATTATTTCACTTGCGATTCTGTGAGGAGACCTGCAAAACATGCACTGTGTGGGCCCACGAGGACCGAGTTTGAGAACCTCTGCTATAAAGGATATTACTACTGTGTGGCATATTGTGAATAAGGGGTGCTACTATGCAGTGTAATGCGAATAAGGCTGCTGTACTAAGTGGAGTAAATTGAATGGGAGAGGGGCTGGCAAATTACTGTCTTTACGCGGATGACAAAAATCCTAATTTTGTCCCTGTTGTATGAATGAACGTATATTACACCCCCGACAGACCCCATGTAATTGGCAGAGCTCCACTTACAGTGACCATAACACATTTTTTGAGTTACAGAATTCATGTAGCTGTCATTGTAAATAAAATTCACTAAAGTAAAATGAACACATCTTATTTCCAGTACTTTACTCCCACTTCATGGAGCTAATGAGCCCAGGTATTAGCGGTAATAAATATGATTTGTACAGAGTGCTTTATACGGAAACACCATGAAGCAGTCCTGCCAGACCGTACTGCGGAGAAGGTGACCTGCGGCAGCGAAACACACAGGATCACTTCTCTGCCCACAGCCGTTACCGATAGTTAGTTATGAAGACTTAAGGTTAAAAGGTTATTTCAAGTTATGAGTCAATGAGAATGAGTCACTTAGAATTCTGCAACTTATAGGTTTATCTTACAGGAGTTAGGAATAGATTGTTATATATCATTCCTGACGATTATCAGAAAAGTCCGGGCGTGGAATCACAGGGGTCATTTGATGCTGCAGAGAATGCTTTAAGTGACACTGGATTGCGTACTCATTGGCTGATCTGTGTGTACATACTTGTACACCCCCACCGAACAATGGTATGGTCCATCAGGGCACCTGGGGTCCGCCATCAATTAACTTTTATAGGTGGGGCCAACCTAAAAGTGTGAGCCTTGTTCCTACTGTACATTATATGATATCTGCAGGTGGGACGCTGAGGCTGCCTTCCATTCACTGCATTTTAATCCCAAGTCTCTAATACACCCGTACTTAAGGGCTTCCCACAAACATTAAAGATCCATTAAATGTATTTTTTTAGGTTGACGGCAATCTGCTGCGCTCCCATTTCCCAGTGCAAAAGAAGCCCCCGTAAGGCTCCTAACGTGCCTGATCTACCATTCCCCGGCCCTGGCAGCTTACCCCGATCACCATCTTCAGATGGCGTTAGTCATTGTAGCCTATTGACTATGTTTCACGAAGGTTTCCAGGAGAGGGATCCATAAATCCCTCCCAATCAATGGCAGATCATGTCTGATGACCATGCATGTGCTACAGCATGGCCGGGTTCTCAACCCAGATGTAAAGTGATTGCACCAGTCACCTAATACATCATAGGGATGGCTCCTGTCTGTGGATGTGATTAATAATAAATCCCAGAAAGCCTTTATTTCTCATTGCCATGATAAGTGCCAATAAGAATATGTAATTATTGAAACCCAGTAATAATGACTATGCCCCTTTGTACCAACGTAGAGGGATTACATGGTGCTGTAACTTTGAGATATGTGACAAAGGGTTCAGTATGATTTCCCAATGGACGGGAATCGGGATGCCTGCGGTCAGAATACCGACATCCCCCTCTAAAGTACCCTAACCCTCCCCTGCCCCCTACCCTAACCCTCCCTTGTGTGTATCTAACCCTAACCCTCCCTGGTGGTGCCTAACATTAGCCTCCCCTTCTATGTGCCTAACCCTCCCTCCACGGTCCCTAACCCTAACCCTCCCTCCACGGTCCCTAACCCTAACCTTCCCGGCCCTGCATCCGATCCCTAACTCCCCATCTCCTGCCTAAACTTAACATACCCCCCCCCCCCCTGCGCGGCAGGACGTGCTGTCAGGACTATTGGGTCCTGGCTGTTGGTATTTTGATGCCGGTATCCCTTGTAGCGTCGGTCTGTAGACACTGGGATTGCGGCGCTCTCTGGGATCCTGGTGTCAGTACAGCTACCGTCGGGATCCTGTCCGTCGGGAAGCTAACTGCTTCCCATGACAAATTACTTATAGTCTAAACTTTACCCAAGATTGGTGGGTCTGTGTTCCATTCCAATTTTGCACATTTTCTCCAAGCCTATTTGGGCAGCCGCTACACTTCACAGTATCTCACCAAGCACCAGATTTATTATCTAGTGGCACACGGGTCTATAAGTTGACGGAGATAAAGTACCAGCCAATCAGCTCCTAACTGCTGTGTTGGGCAGTTAGGAGCTGGTTAGTTTTTCTCCATCCACTTTATTTCTCTGCAAGGCTTTAGTACATGGACCCCTTAGAGGATTATAACTAAAGATGTGCGGCGGACACTTTTCGTGTTTTGTGTTTTGGTTCTAGATCTGGATCCCCGCTCGTGTTTTGGATCTGGATTGGTTTTGCCAAAACTACCCTTTCGGGATTTGGTTTTGGTTTTGGATCTGGATGATTTTTGAAGAAAAAAAAAACTAAAAACAGCTAAAAGCACAGAATTTAGGGGTAATTTTGATCCTACGGTATAATTAACCTCAATAACATTCATTTCCACTCATTTCCAGTCTATTCTGAACACCTCACAATATTGTTTTTAGGCCAAAAGGTTGCACCGAGGTCGCTGGATGACTAAGCTAAGCGAAACTAATGGGCGGCACAAACACCTTGGCCATCTAGGAGTGGCACTGCAGTGTCAGACAGGATGGCAGTTTAAAAAATAGGCCCCAAAGAGCACATAATGCAAAGAAAAAAAAAGAGGTGCACCGAGGTCGCTGGATGACTAAGCTAAGCAACGCAAGTGTGCGGCACAAACACCTTGCCCATCTAGGAGTGGCACTGCATAGTCAGACAGGATGGCAGTGTTAAAAACTAGGCCCCAAAGAGCACATAATGCAAATAAAAAAAAGAGGTGCAACGAGGAAGCTGGATGACTAAGCTAAGCGACACAAGTGGGCAGCATAAACACCCAGCCCATCTAGGAAAGGCACTGCAGTGTCAGACAGTATGGAAGTTTTAAACACAAGGCCCCAAACAGAAAATCATGCAAAGAAAAAAAAATAGGTGCAATATGGAATTGTCTTTGGGCCCTCCCACCCACCAGTATGTTGTATAAACAGGACATGTACACACTAACAAACCAATTTCAGCGACATGACTGTGGCTGAAATGATTGGTTTGTTTGGGCTCCCACCAAAAAAGAAGCAATTAATCTCTCCTTGCACAAACTGGCTCTACAGTGGCAAGATGTCGACCTCATCCTCAGATTCCCCCCCTCCCTTCAGTGTTTACATCTTCACAGAGAAATAATATTCAAACAAAACCACATAATTTAGGTGTCAGTGGACTGCTTACGCTATTACCCAAAGTTTCTGAACTTGACAATGACTTATGATGAATGCGCTGCAGGTGACGTACAAGGGAGGATGTTCCTAGGTGGTTAACGTTCTTACCCCCACTTGTTATGGATTGACAAAGGCAACAGATGACTTGACACCTGTTGTCCGGATTTGTGGAGAAATAATTCCACACCGAAGAGGTGGCTTTTTTTGGTATTTTCAAAAAAACAATGGAGAGCGGTCCTCAAGCGCTGCTAGATGATCCAAATAATTCTCGATGACCTGTATATTGTTGATATGGGTGGAAGAGTACAATCAATCAATAGGTGAACACTGCACTGTTGTCACTGTACAGGAACCTTCAAACTCACCATAACTTAGTGAGATGCATTCACATAAAGGTTTCTTTGATTGGTCGTTGTTTATCTTCCACCAATAGCCATATATAAACACATATGAAATGGCACTCACCTGGGCTATAAAGCCCTATATGCACCAAAAGGTTTCTTTAGTCCACGTATTCTCCACCAAGCAGACGTGACCCAAGGTTCATAAAAACAATTTATTTTTCCATAAAAAATAGTCCATATAAAAACATACAAATATTGTAATTCTTCCTGATCTAGCTGAAAGATGTTTTGTTCCACTCTAAACCCCAAAGGCTTATAGAAGGATTTCTTTTAGGAGACAACACTCCTCACCATACCATTCCCGGGACAGGTCTATGATAAAGTGTTTCTCCAAGATGTTAGCGAAAAAACTTCAAGCCGTTTCGGAATGCCTTTCTTCCTCAGGGTGTGGCACACACCCTGAGGAAGGAAGGCATTCCGAAACGCGTTGGTGTTCTGGGGATTCCCTGATAGCTGTTTTCCACTCCTATTTACCTTATCGGCTTGAAGTTTTTTCGCTAACATCTTGGAGAAACACTTTATCATAGACCTGTCCCGGGAATGGTATGGTGAGGAGTGTTGTCTCCTAAAAGAAATCCTTCTATAAGCCTTTGGGGTTTAGAGTGGAACAAAACATCTTTCAGCTAGATCAGGAAGAATTACAATATTTGTATGTTTTTATATGGACTATTTTTTATGGAAAAATAAATTGTTTTTATGAACCTTGGGTCACGTCTGCTTGGTGGAGAATACGTGGACTAAAGAAACCTTTTGGTGCATATAGGGCTTTATAGCTCAGGTGAGTGCCATTTCATATGTGTTTATATATGGCTATTGGTGGAAGAGAAACAACAACCAATCAAAGAAACCTTTATGTGAATGCATCTCACTAAGTTATGGTGAGTTTGTAGGTTCCTGTACAGTGACAACAGTGCAGTGTTCACCTATTGATTGATTGTACTCTTCCACCCATATCAACAATATACAGGTCATCGAGAATTATTTGGATCATCTAGCAGCGCTTGAGGACCGCTCTCCATTGTTTTGTGTATATGTTTCGAACGAGTTTGGTGCTCTTGTGAGTGGATCTAAGCAGCAGCTAGAAGGGCGCAAGTCACCACATTTTTCTATAGTTGGTCTTTTTTGGTATTTTGCCCAGGCATGACAATGGACTTTTCATCCCATGGCCAACAACTGTCTCCACTGGTGCCTTATTCAAACAAACAACATCAGCATCAGAATCCTCATCGTCAACTTCTTCCGCAGCGCCAGCTACACCCATATCCTCCTCATCCTGGTGTACTTCTACAGTGACATCCTCAATCTCAATATCAGCAACTGGACTGTGGGTGCTCCTCCCAGCACTTGCAGGGGGTGTGCAAATGGTGGTAGGAGCCTCCTCTTCCCATACAGTGTTGTGCAGGTCAGGCCTAGACATCGCAACCGCAGACAGTGCCAGCACCCCTGTATTTTCACAACAACCCAGTAATTTTACAGCATACAAGACAGGGCCATTGTACATTGATTTTCACTGCACCCTAAAATAACTACAGCATACAAGACAGGGCCAGTGTACATTGATTTTCACTGCACCCTAGAATAATTACAGCATACAAGACAGGGCCATTGTACATTGATTTTCACTGCACCCTAGAATAATTACAGCATACAAGACAGGGCCAGTGTACATTGATTTTCACTGCACCCTAGAATAATTACAGCATACAAGACAGGGCCATTGTACATTGATTTTCACTGCACCCTAGAATAATTACAGCATACAAGACAGGGCCAGTGTACATTGATTTTCACTGCACCCTAGAATAATTACAGCATACAAGACAGGGCCATTGTACATTGATTTTCACTGCACCCTAGAATAATTACAGCATACAAGACAGGGCCAGTGTACATTGATTTTCACTGTACCCCTGAATTTTTACAACATACAGGGCCAGTGTAATGTTATTTGAACAGCAACACCCCTATATTTTACAGCATACAAGAGCAGTGTGCTTTTAATTTTTAACAACTGCACCTCTGAATTTTTATAACATACAGGGCCAGCAGTACCCCTATATTTTACAGCATACAGCAGTGTGTTTTCAATTTTTAACAACTGCACCCCTGAATTTTTACAACATACAGGGCCAGTGTAATGTTAATTGAACAGCAACACCCCTATATTTTACAGCATACTGCAGTGTGCTTTTAACTTTTAACAACTGCACCCCTGAATTTTTATAGCATACAGGGTTAGTGTAATGTTATTTGAACAGCAACTTTACATTTTACAGCATACAGCAGTGTGCTTTTAACTTTTAACAACTGCACCCCTGAATTTTTACAACATACAGGGCCAGTATAATGTTATTTAAACTGCAACACCCCTATATTTTACAGTATACAGCAGTGTGCTTTTAATTTTTAACTGCACCCCTGAATTATTACAACATACAGGGCCAGCAGCCCCCAAATATTTTACAGCATACAGGAGCAGTGTGCTTTTGATTTTTAACAACTGCACCTCTGAATTTTTACAACATACAGGGCCAGCAGCATCCCTATATTTTAAAACATACATGAGCAGTGTGCTTTTAATTTTTAACAACTGCACCCCTGAATTTTCTATAGCATACAGGGCCAGTGTAATGTTATATGAACAGCAACACCCCTATATTTTACATACAGCTGTGTGCTTTTCATTTTTAACTGCACCTCTGAATTTTTACAACATACAGGGCCAGCAGCACCCCTATATTTTACAGCATACAGGAGGACAGTGCCCCTGCACCCTGTACAACACAGTGACAGCCAGGACAGCAACACACATGTACAGCTGCAGCACATGAAACACCAGTGACAGCCAGGACAGCACCCCTAACAGCACAGGTATACCACAGTGACTGCAGCAGCCCCCCTACAGAGCACACACTAACCCCACCCGACGCCACCACCCACAGAGAGAGACAGAGGTCTGTTTCCCTCACTCTCCAAGTCCGGAGTGAAAATGGCGGTGACGCATGGCTGTTTATATGGATTCCAAAACCCGCGAGATTCCGACAGTGGGATGATGATGACATTTTGCCTCGTTCTAGTTTCCGAGTCTGGCGGGAAGTCCCGCGTCAGACTCGGATCCAGGCTCGGAGAATGAAGTTCGGGGGGGTTTCAGTTCTCAGGGACCTGAACCCGCTCATCTCTAGTTATAACTGAAATCACCAGCAATGAGTGACAATACTGTATGTGGTAGCTTAAATTCTGCCAGAATCTTCCAAACCGGCTGAGTATTTAGTGAAAAAAATTGATTTTTAATTTTTCCTGATTTGAAACCACTGAAATCATGCGGGATTTATACCTCGCCAGCCCCGTCTAAAGCTACCTATACTTAGGGGATCAGGGTTGCAGGAGTCAGTGGCTGTAGAGAGAGCGAGGAAAGGAGTAATCAGTGAAGTTTTCTAAATTGCGCCGTAGCCAGACATTCTAGCACCTTGGCCGAGAAAGAGCGTAATCTCACAATTCCTTTATATACAAGATTAACAGCCAACAAAGAATAAAAGCAATGGATTATGTCCATTCATCTCGCCCTCTTGTTGGTACCATTGTCCCTGTATCTCAGTATAGCAGGATTTACTGCATTTCCGGAGTATATTATAGATAAAATCTATTGTATTTAGATGGCAAATGGCGGTATTGCATTTTGTGTATGGAATTAGAGGTTGCTCATTTTGGAGAAGGCGGGCTTTTATGGGTCAGCAGAAATACACATCGGTAAATGTGTCTTATTAGATGGAAATGAATGAATATGTAACTTTGTGCAGTGTATTCGTTTAGGAGCGGCAGTCAAACCTGTTCAACCATTGGTACTATCTGCACCGCCAGCTGGACCGTAGTTTGTGTTACTTGTTCTCACGTAAATGGCTGCAAACATGTTTCTTACGTTTCCTGACACCTTAAATATTTCCATTTACACTCCAATAAAATTGAAATCTTATTTTAGGAAATGCAAGCGTGCAGCTGGCAGGAGCCGGGGTAGAGATATATGGAGCAGATTAGGACTGTCTGTTACTGAGGCTGTCAAATGAATATCTAACACACCCAAATATAACCGTTCAGGCAGACGGGGGATTGCACATTGGCAGTAATAAAGACTAAGTATACATTTGTAGATGGCGACCAGAGAGGTAGATAATGCTGGCGCTGTTTATTTCATGCAACATTCAGTCATTATCTGGACTTGCTTTATAAAGGTTTATATTATTAGGGGATTACGACATAAAGATTTATGCCCTTATTTATCAATGATTGATACATTTCACTGTGAGGGCGGGATGTACTAAAGGAAAAATACGGTAAAACCCCCGAAAACGGGGGTTTTACCGCATTTTCGAATTTACTAAGACCTTACTGCCGCGTTTTCGCCGTTCAGGGTATCGCCATCTTTGGATGGCGATACCCTATAGAAGTCTATGGGCTTCTTATCGCCAACCACCGCAACCATCCGCCGCAGACGCCCCCGCCGCAGACGCCTCCCCCCCGGCATACCTTCCTCCAGGCTGCCCTGGACATGGAAGGTAATCTCCTCCTCCCCCTAGCAGTAGCAACGCAGCCGGAGGTCCTTCCAACTGCAGGGGGGAGGAGGAGGCGCCGGGGGCAGCTTGCTGCTGCTTCCCGGCGTCTAGGCAGTGTGAAGATCCCGGGAAGGTGACGGAGACCCCCCCGCAGACCACCTCACAGGTATCGCGGGGGGCCTCTGTCACCGCATTGCGATATTGATCGCATATGTTAGTACATATGCGATCAACATCGCTGCAGTAAGCGGCGAGGGGCGGCGATGTATCTTAATACATCCCGCCCTGAGTGATAAATTGCACCAGCCAATCCGCTCCTAACTGTCATTTTTCAAACCCAGCCTGTGACATGGAAGTTAGGAGCTGATTGGCTGGTGCAATTTATCACAGTGAAATTTATCACTCATTGATAAATAAGGGCATTAACGTGATACGTAAAATGTTATTTACAAGCAGGAAAGAAACATAGATTTGCAGAGAAAATGCCTATTCTGCCTGTGCAGGCAGTTTGTATGGGCACCTGCTGTGGATGAGAAAGATTCTGTTCCCGTTGATGAGTCAGAGTTGCATTTTCTCTGTTATGTCGTCGATTCTGCAGCAAAGTTATTTTATTTACGGCATTATATTTAGGGTTTGATTTATCAATAGTCACATTTTTAGTGCAATCTGGGCTTGCAATTACGGCCGACAATCACACTGCGGTATATGATTATACGGCCGGAATTTATCCCTATACACATGCAGGAACAGAAGCTCTGAAATGAGCTTATACAGGTGGTGCATTCAGAGGGGAGACTTCATCAGGAGTCTTCTCGTCTCCTCTATTGGGAATCCTGTACATGCGCAATCTGCTGACTGTGGTTACATTATGTGGTGCGCATTGCCAGGGGAAGGTCCTGGAGGAACCCTCTCCTGGTACATTTGATGAATTGTAGCCCATAGGCTACAACAGGCTAATGTCATCTCCAGCCCTTGGTAAATCTGACAGCTTTACATCCCGCAAAGAAACTTATAGGAGTTGTGGCTGCTGTCGGAAATGGAGAGACATATGTCTGCTATGGTCCCTCCTTCATACATTGCAGATATGTTTATTATTTGTGGGTATTCCTCAAAACGATTGTTTAGGAAGGAATACAGATGGGACCACATTTATCTTGACCTTTAATAGGAGTAACTGAGACTGGCCAGTCGGACTTAATCCCCTGCTGTAATGACTTAATCCCCATCTGTATTGTTCTCTGTATTGTATTGCATCTGAGAACAATAGATGAAGGGTTTATGCTGATAAATCATGTTGTGCCTAGGCGCAGAAAACTAGTCAAGATAACCGTGGACCCATCTGTATGCTAGAGATATTTAATGATAAATAGGACACTTAGGGGTAGATTTACTAAGATTTACGGTATTTTAACAACCAACACCGGGCTCTTGGATTGGTCTTGGTTTAAAAAATATTGGGGGGAAAAAGACATAGCTTTCCCCCGTAATTTTAAAACTAACACCAGGCTCCAGTAGCAGGGAGGTAAAGCCTCAGCCAATGGAAACACTTATATTGGTCCACGTGGCCATAGCTTTAACCCATCTAATTTATCAGTCCAGGCTGGGGTTTGTTCGCGGCCCCCCCTCCAGGGTTTGTTGACATGTGACGGCAGGTTCTGCCGCCATGGTTACACGGTATACCTATGGTGCTGCCCATGTGGAGGCCACTTCTATAAATTTTTCCAGGGCCACTTTCAGTTCTCATTACATCCCTGCCCGACTTTGATAGAAAGTGCAATGTAATATGCTAGTGCTACATAAATCTTAATAAATAAATGAATAAATAAATAGATACAAATAGATATAGTTACAGCCAATTATTATAATACCTCTTGGTGTCATTGGACCTTTTAAACAGCAGTTGAAATTTAAAACAAATTGTAATACCAAAAGTTATATTATCCATTTATTTATTTTTCCCTGTGGGGGCCAATTAGTTTATTGTTTTCTGTGGGGGTTAACGTGTGTTTTTTCCTGTGGGGGGCAATGTGTTTTATTTTTTTCTTGTGCAATGTTTTTCAACTGCGCGTTGCATCTGAGTTGCATGCGTGCACAGCAATGGTCTTCAAACAGAGTTGAAGTACAGAGTCAGATGCATGCACCAAGAAGTGTGGATTAGACATGTGTTGGACATTCCTGTGTGGTTACAGGGTATTAAAACGGGTTGGTACAATCTCAGAATTGTGCAGTGAAACTGATTAAGCTGCCTTGACTCACTGTTCAGATGGGGGAAAAAACACCAATTCCCAATTGATACAGAAAAAAAAAAGGTGAACAATGGGTCACTGGCGCTAAATCCGTAAGGATGTATGATTAGTCCAGACTTAGGCCTTAACCATAAACTATGGTTATTACAGTGCAACCGGTATAAATACCATGGGTGAAACAGGAATGACTATACTCTTCGCAACAAAGTGGGGTAAACACAATGAAATTCAAGGGTACCCAATGGGCCAGTCAATAGGGCAACAACCACGAGTGGCGGTTGAGCATAATGTGTGACAATCAAAGTGCAAAAGTGCAAAAAAAGAACAAATTTATTTACAAGATACACAATAAAAATTTCAAGTGCACAGATTAATATCAATGCAATGTGGAATGATAACATCCATCAAGGTGACTTGTGCTTTCAAAAGAATGGAAAGAATCTCTCACCATCTCCCAAAATTGCGGTGGGCTAGCTTAAAAAAGCAAGTGTGGTCCAGGGCTGAAATAGCCTGGCACCACCGCAATGAGTATATCAGCAATTGTTCACCAAGGGTCCACATGCGTCCTTCCTCAGTCCAAGCAACGTGTTTCGGTTCAGCAGAACCTTTCTCAAGAATTGGATGAGGGATAATGTGCTAAATGTCCTTTTATACACAGTTAATAGGCTAACGAATTGGATAATTACCGGCGCCATCACTTCCGGTATCTAAAGCCGGAAGTGACGTCAGAGCATACCGGACGATATTTCCTCCCTTAAACATACAATAAATACCTCAAACTATATCAAGTTATATCAAGTTACACTTCAATTAATAAATTCATATTGCTTCCACTGCAGATGGACGAACGAACAGGGCAGGAGATGGACCGCCGTGACTTCCGCGATCTTGATTGTCACACATTATGCTTAACCGCCACTCGTGGTTGTTGCCCTATTGACGGGCCCATTGGGTACCCTTGATTACCCCACTTTGTAGCGAAGAGTATAGTTATTCCTGTTTCACCCATGGTATTTATACCGGTTGCACTGTAATAACCATAGTTTATGGTTAAGGCCTAAGTCTGGTTACAGGGTATTAGCTAATCAGATGCAGATGGAACATATTTTGGGCGTGTTGCTGAAAGTGGTTGCACATAGAGTTAAATTGCTCATATTGGAGGCCCTACTCAGACGGATCATCTACTCCTAGCATAGGGCTGGTGAAAGTTACAATGGTGTGACCGATGGTGGCGTCTAAAGATGCGCAAAGCATGATTGCAGCATCTGTAGACACTGACAATAGGCATCTCAGTCCTTGCATATTTGGATGCACGAATGTACACCACGGATGGGAATAGTAGCATAACTTGCATAAAGTCACAGAAGCAACTGCAGCAAAAGATGCAAGGAAGGTCGCAACTGCACCCAACTCGGAATCAGGCCCTTTGAGTGGGGATCCCACCCCCTGAACAGACTTCACCCCCACAACAGACCCCACCACATTAGGGCTGCTTCCATAAATTTACCGGGCTAGTCTTCCATCCCAATCCACCCCTGCAGATGGCTATCTCAGCCAATTAGCAGTCAGCCCACTGATTTCAATAAAACTTTTGAAATAGGCAAGACCGACAGTGGGATCTCGAGGTTATGACTTGGATAGTGATCTGAGGCACCTGAGACTTGGCATGGATTGTGTCAGATCCCTGAAATTTGGGCCAGTTCAGATTTCTTAAATCTCTAATTCATAGTAAGGAGATTGGAGTAGGGGTGCCCCCTCCTCGGATATATGGGCACCTCCAAACACACAGCAGCTAGGAAAACAGCACACCAGAACAGGGTTTTTGTGCAATCTAGCTGTGGCTAGATTTACTGTGCTGTATAACAGAACACTAAAATAAATTCTTGCCCACCTGTGAAAAAAGTCCTAGTCTCTTATGGTTCCTCAAGTCAAAGAACTTTAACGGATTCCCAGACAATTAATGCGGGATTTGTTCAGATGACCAAAATTCCTATTAGTGAAACTAGTCCTTATTAATCCTTTGTGGTTATTCAAGTCAGACGACTTTACATAATTCATAAGGACTTTCAGACATTAATTGTCTAGGAATCCTTTAAAGTTGTTTGACTTGAGAAACCATAAGAGACTAGGACTATTTTTAATTATTAGAAACTTTTGTCATCTGAATAATACTAGTCACATTAGTTGTATGGGAATAAAACCCACTGAATATAAAAAAAATTTAAAACCCACCCCTGACAAAGTTGTTATCGTCAAAACTAATTGGGTGATACGTTATTGTGGTTCAAAGTGGACCTGAAAGGCTGACATCAAGTTATGGGCATCTACAGTACATGAGTAAAAATCTATGTTATAGGCCCTACACACTGGGCAATTTGACTGCAAGATATGAATGATCTCGTTCATTAATGAACGAGATAACGTTCATATCGTGCAGTGTGGAGGCACCAGCAATGAACGATGTGCGGCCCCGTGCTCGTTCATCGTTGGTGCCCCGTCGGCTGTGCATGCAGGCCAATATGGACGATCTCGTCCATATTTGCCAACAGTTCTATGGAGCCGTGTGACGGGGGGAGTGAAGTAACTTCACTCCCCCTGTCACTGCCCCCCCGCCGCCTGGTTGCCCGTCGGCCGTATCCGCCGGTGGGCAGCTCGGCGGCGGATCTTTAAATGTGTAGTGCCCTTTACATGGTGGTGTTTTGACATGTATTATATGAGAAAGTATTTTAACTTTGCTCTATCTGAAAATAAATTGTTCACATTTTTTTTTTTTATGATATTTGTTTAGCTTTAGAGATTAGTTATATTGGGGGTACTCAGGATAACTTTGATAAGGAATAATTGTTACACTCACATCAAACAAAACAAACAAGAAATATTCAAAAGTTCAAGATTTATGATCCATTTAAGGATAAGGTGCTGCTCAGAAAAACCCATCCATTCTTAAAAACTCTTGGTCCGTACTGGCAAGAGACCATTTTGGGGTTAGCAGCCTATTGCTAAGGCTAGACGCAAATCAAAGTCCAAAAATCCTGTAGTCAACTTCACCGCAATCTAGGTATCTAGGTATATATATATATATATATATATATATATATACACTGCTCAAAAAAATAAAGGGAACACTAAAATAACACATCCTAGATCTGAATGAATGAAATATTCTTATTAAATACTTTGTTCTTTACATAGTTGAATGTGCTGACAACAAAATCACACAAAAATTATCACTGGAAATCAAATGTATTAACCCATGGAGGTCTGGATTTGGAGTCACCCTCAAAATTAAAGTGGAAAAACACACTACAGGCTGATCCAACTTTGATCTAATGTCCTTAAAACAAGTCAAAATGAGGCTCAGTAGTGTGTGTGGCCTCCACGTGCCTGTATGACCTTCCTACAACCCACACAAGTGGCTCAGGTAGTGCAGCTCATCCAGGATGGCACATCAATGCGAGCTGTGGCAAGAAGGTTTGCTGTGTCTGTCAGCGTAGTGTTCAGAGCATGGAGGCGCTACCAGGAGACAGGCCAGTACATCAGGAGACGTGGAGGAGGCCGTAGGAGGGCAACAACCCAGCAGCAGGACCGCTACCTCCTCCTTTGTGCAAGGAGGAACAAGAGGAGCACTGCCAGAGCCCTGCAAAATGACCTCCAGCAAGCCACAAATGTGCATGTGTCTACTCAAACGATCAGAAACAGAATCCATGAGGGTGGTATGAGGGCCCGACGTCCACAGGTGGGGGTTGTGCTTACAGCCCAACACCGTGCAGGACGTTTGGCATTTGCCAGAGAACATCAAGATTGGCAAATTCGCCACTGGCGACCTGTGCTCTTCACAGATGAAAGCAGGTTCTCACTGAGCACATGTGACAGACGTGACAGAGTCTGGAGACGCCAAGGAGAACGTTCTGCTGCCTGCAACATCCTCCAGCATGACCGGTTTGGCAGTGGGTCAGTAATAGTGTGGGGTGTGATAAAGCTAAATATTTATCTTACTTAAAACCCTTTAAGAGGTCTAAGAACACTGTACGCTATTAGCGTATGGAATACCGTAAGGGTACGCACGTTGCGTAACAATCGCTTAGCCGTAGTCGAGACGCTCAAGCGTTACGTTCGCTCACGGCCAAGAGATCACAGGCAGGCCCGCTATTGGCTGCCGACTAACGTAATGATTCGCTATAGCGTAGCGGACGCTCGGGACCACGAGGAGATCACCAGCGGCGCAGACGCTCACAATGTTAAACCTTTGTAACTATACCATAAAACAGTGTATTATGCAGTAAACCTTGGTGTAGAGAAAAGATGAGAATGCAACACTGTGTAGGCGGGCTTACACTAAAGCTGTTTGAGCGATAGAGACGCTCCTATTACCCACTGCAATATAATGAACACACAATACCGGTCTAAGGGTCTAACGCCTTTTAAGGAAATGAATGAACGTTCAAAAAGAATAATACAATACAAGTCATACACTACCAATATAACATAGACTACCTAACCAGATAACTACACATGAAATACAATATCAGTACAATAACTATATAAGAGAAACGAGAGAGAAAGAGAAGAGAGAGAGATACGGCTCACAATAACAAGAAAGACAATATGATTGCGGAGAAAACTTACGCACAAAGGGGAACGATCGCATGCGCCTCTGGATATCCAGCTCCCGATTATCAGCAATGAGAACCGTTGAAGAGTGAGAGCTGGATAAGATCGGCTTGTCTATTTATGCCCCACACACAATACAATTCAATGGTCCCTACAATCTCATTGTTCATTGGACACAGGAATTCGTCTTCGCACTAAAACAAAAGGTCATAGGTTGGTTCATACAGGTGGGCTGTGACTACTTCCAACTGCTCAGGTGGGTGGGAAACTAGGTTTCCCGCCGCATGGATATGTGAGTGCAAATAATAGTAAATGGACATAAACTTCTTATGTCCATAACTATTCGCACGAGCGATTAATCTGCTCCAAACCAACACCGGAATATTGCTAATTAAATACTCTTCCGATGGATACTAAACACCACTGTATAATCCTTGTCTGACCCTTTGTATCATACAAAGAGGGATCTCTCTGTCCTTGAACATGCTACATTAACTAAACTTTTAGAATCTATCAAAGGGACCATGATCTACAAAATACATTATATGGTTAAAATATATATCGATTGAGTCGCCCACTAGACGCATACAAACTCTACCGTAAATCTGCATATCGTGCGCCTGCGGGTGCACGCGAAGGCGAGTATGCGCACGCACGGGAGAGCTCTTGCACGCGCAGCGGGAGCTCGCATGAGGTGCAAATATGGCAGTGTGCATAGTGATATTTTTCTGACTTTGACAGTCCACCCTTTGGAAGTCAACAATTACTGCCACTTCCTAAAACATTTCAAAACGAGAAAAATATATGTCAAGTGTAAATACATTTCCATGATTGGGTAGGGGAGGAGAGGAGAAGGTAGGAAAAGGGTATGACCTAGTGAGATAGCAGAAGCATGTGTGTATGAATCCATGTTTGGTGGGTCATGTATCATCGTGCCGTACGTGTTTTAAATCAAGCTTCGAGGTATTGCGAAGTATACATTCGAATTCCTTCTTATCCCGTGGTACGGGTCTGTGGATGGGCTGTCAAACTTTACCGAGCTCTCTTCGGCTTTTGGTTGCAACAAAATGGGGGAGCACATTTTAGTTGATGATACATGAATGGGGGAATATGTGAATGCTGATATCTGTGCCTGTATTCCCTATCGACTATGTGTGTCATTACCTGAAGGTTGTAGAGATGAAGATAAGACACAATTATGATAAATGCAGTGGTATTCTATGTCAGGTTAATGAACATTTGTCGGTTGAAGTCTTGTCTGGTGTCTGTTGAATGCAGTCTTCTTTGGGCTTTTGCCAATAGGTGTGAGCAAAAGCTTTGTCAATGTCCATAGACTTACAAAAAGTGTTGGGCTAGCGTAATTTTAAAATTTCTAGGGAAACTGGGGGTCTATGGCATAGTTCATCAAATATCTGTGTATAAGGTTGTCAAAACTTCTTCTTTAATCCATCTGTTGTCTGTATACAGGCTCGTCAAATTTCTCGTCCAAGTGGGTCTTTTTACCTTGGAGAAAACGGAAAAACAGGTGAAAGAAACGGACCGTATAATCGCATTTTTATCACATCATTGTCTCTACCGTTGGGTCATAAATCAAATCCATTGGAATTACAATTTCCTCACTCCTTAGACTCATTACCCTGGTACTACGTTTGCACTTCATTAAAGCCTGACCGCATCTAAATATCAAGCCAATCGTTATGACAACACCTAAGATACATAGGAGAAACTTCCCTACTTCCATTATGACTCCTTGAGCCCATTCTCCTAAACCAGAGAACCAATTTCGCGGGTTCAACCATGACACCCAACCAGTCAGCTCATTACCCACAGCAGCAAGGGTGAGATTGTGTCTCCTGCGAAATTCCCACTTTAATTGGAGAATATCGTCCATCTTTTGGTCTATGACCTCGACCGGGTCCTCGGTACTATTCGTTATATATGTGCAGCATTTCACGCCGTACTGCGTTGCCAGTGTGACACAATATCCACCTGTCACTGCCGTGAGATAATTGAGAACCATTCTATGCTGAACCAGTTCTGTTTTATAAGCTTGAAGCTCTCTTCCAGTATACCTAAAAGTGTCATCATACATTTCTGTGATATTGTCTAACAAATTTGCGAGCGCAGATATGTATTTATAATTCAACACTCCTCTGGCGGTGCGAGTGATGTCTAACGCAAGTAGAAACTGAATCCCGGTGGATTCATGGATCATGTCAGAGGCCGGATGCTCTGTTCTTTCTATCAGGTGCCGTTTAACTACGTGCTCGTAATGAGTGTGAGTATAAGGAGCTTGGGCAACACGGTGTATATCTTTCATTTTGGCATGTGATACAGTCATTACTTCAGGCAGTACTTTTCCAATATAACACAATCCTTCAGAGTTTGGGGCAAGCCACTTATACGCCTTCCTCCCGCATATGAAATATGCATCATCGGGGAGAACATATGGGACGGAGTAGGACATAACCATATTACACATCTTCCATGTGAAATCTCCTAACCCTAATTCTCCCATCTGTCTAGTACACGTATCAGCTTGTACGATATGTGCACAGTATCCTGGTGATACCTCTCCAACTCTCGTAATCCTACTTCCTAGTAGTGATGAGCGGATTCGGTTTTACTCGGTTTTACTCGGTTTTACTCGGTTCTCAAAACGGCATCTTATTGGCTCACGGATGTCACGTGTTTTGGATAGCCAATAAGATGCCGTTTTGAGAACCGAGTAAAACCGAGTAAAACCGAGTAAAACCGAACCTCGCTCATCACTACTTCCTAGGGTATACCTATATCGGAAAGATTTTCCTCTACTGGCTATGTGGCGTATAAGCTCTGTATCTGTCGGCACTCTATCTGCTCTATATGAAAAGGCCATGGTTTGGTTACTCCATGACACTTCCCAATTTCCCGGCTTTCGGGGATTGGAAATGTTAAAACATATTAGGGATCTATCCACATGATATTGGTGGAACTTCAAACTAGGAGGACTGGAGATATTAAACCTCCTGTCCACCGGCCTCCCACCACTTAGCTCAAGTACCTCCCCTATCGTTAAAGGAAATGGTACTAAGCCTGATTTACTATGGCCTTGAGGTACTTGAGAGCATACCCAACAATCTGTCTGATTTAACACATTACCCACTAAGGAGTGATAGTCACTCAATGGATGCCGGTCCATGTGGATATTAAAACTGGACTGACATTTCTTGATACACCCATCCTCAACTACATTGTCACAGAGCCTACAGATACAGTTTTCTTCAGCTAACAATCCTTCACAATTCCTTCTATGGTCTATGTTATCGGATCGTTTTCTGATACTCGCCTTTGCTTGTTGATTATGTTGTTCTTGGAAAACTACGCCTCCATCTCTGTCATCAGAACCCATTCCAGAACCTCTCTCGACCTCCATGGTACTCTCGCCGGAACAGACTGCTCTGGTCAACATCATGGTCAACAGGAAAATCCGGATCACAGTCTCTTGAGGCAAGTCCATCTTGTAGGAGGAAACGGAGAAGAATGAGAAGGGGGAAAAAAAATAGTTGAGGGAGAGGGGATGGGAAGTGGAGAAAAACAATAAAAGGGAACAGGGAATCGACAACTGCTTTTGATCTTGTGATTTTCAATGCTCAGGTGCCGCCTCAGTCCTCCTGGAACAGACACTCCAGTGATACAACTTCCTCTACCGTCTGTTCCTTATCACGGGACCTCTCTGGATCAGCAACCTTCTTACAATGGGACGAATGAACCCAAGTCTCTCTCTCGGCAACCTTCAATGCTGTAGTGCTAGTCAATAAGACTTGGTATGGTCCTTCCCATCTGTCAATAAGGCAACCTGAGCGTAGAAAATTCCGTATCATTACATAATCCCCAGGTTCAATGTCATGACAATTACTATCTGGTAAATCAGGAATCACCAACTTCAAATTATCATTTTGATTCCTTAGCTGTTTACTCATGTTAATCAGGTACTTTACAGTCACTTCATTGTTACACTTCAAATCATCCTGAGGGTTAATCATAACATGCGGTTGTCGACCAAACAAGATTTCAAAGGGAGACAGATTAAGAGGGGACCTGGGAGTGGTTCTGATGCTGTACAGTACTATGGGTAAAGCTTCTGGCCATGTCAATCCTGTCTCTGCCATAACTTTGCTCAGTTTATTTTTAATAGTGCTGTTCACTCTTTCCACCTTCGCACTCGCCTGTGGACGGTATGGAGTGTGCAGCTTGCTATCAATTCCCATCAACTTACACATTCCTTGAAAGACATCACCTGTAAAATGGGTACCCCTATCACTTTCGATAATTCTAGGGATACCATATCTACATACAAATTCCTGCACAATTTTCTTAGCAGTAAACATAGCGGTATTTGTGGCCGCAGGAAATGCTTCGACCCAATTTGAGAACACATCTATACAAACAAGTACATATTTCAAATTTTGACAAGGGGGTAATTGAATAAAGTCAATCTGTATTACCTGAAAAGGTCCGCCTGTAGGTGGGATATGAGATGGTTCTGTTGGTATTGCCTTTCCGATATTCTTTCTCAAACAGGTAAGGCATGACATTGCTC
This sequence comes from Pseudophryne corroboree, assembly GCF_028390025.1. Classification (NCBI taxonomy): domain Eukaryota; kingdom Metazoa; phylum Chordata; class Amphibia; order Anura; family Myobatrachidae; genus Pseudophryne; species Pseudophryne corroboree. The sequence continues at coordinate 22,485,641 of NC_086448.1, read as the reverse complement.
TCTTACCTGCATGGGATGAAAATCCTGGGGCGCACCAATATGCTCTTACCAACTTACACATTCCCTCCTTGCCCAGATGAGTCAGCCCATGTGCTGCCTCAGCTAAACATGGAAGATATGCTCTGGGGGCCACTGGTTTACCTTGTCCATCCGTCCAGAGTCCTGAGGACTCCTGGCCATATCCCTTTGCCTTCCAGACTGCCTTTTCCTGTGTGGAACACAAATTTTGCATCTCACACAACTTCTGTGTGTTGATGGTATTGAATACCATCAATTGTGTGGTGTCTGTCTGTCTGGGGGTACCAGCTGCTAACTTAGCAGCTTCGTCTGCTCGGCTGTTACCAAGTGATACTGGGTCCTGGCTATATGTGTGTGCTTTACACTTGATAACAGCCACTCTGTCGGGTTCCTGTATCGCTGTTAGAAGCCTTTTGATGTGAGCTGCATGCGCTACCGGTGTACCAGCTGCTGTCATGAAATTTCTGAGGCGCCATAGGGCTCCGAAATCATGGACTACCCCGAAAGCGTATCTAGAGTCGGTGTAGATATTGGCTGATTTGCCCTTAGCCAATTCACATGCTCTGGTTAGGGCGACCAGTTCAGCAACCTGGGCTGAGTGAGGTGGGCCTAGCGGTTCTGCTTCTATGGTGCCTTGGTCATCTACGACTGCGTATCCAGTACACAAGTCTCCCGAGTCCGACTGTCTGTGACAACTACCATCCGTGTAGAAGGTCAGATCTACATCTTCCAGTGGGTTGTCACTGATGTCAGGCCTTGCGGTAAAATTTTGGGTCAAATATTCCATACAATCATGTGTGTCATCCTTTGTATTAAATTCTCCTTCCCCACCACTCTCATCCTCCACCCTTTGTGCCTGTCCAGGCACACCTGGGAGATATGTTGCAGGATTTAATGCACTGCATCTCCTTATGGTGATGTTTACGGGGGCCATTAGTGCCAATTCCCATCTTGTAAACCGCGCTGATGAGACGTGCCTGGTTTGGGCAGAATTTAGCAAGGCTGACACTGCATGTAGTGTATGAATTGTGAGGTTGTGACCTAGCACTACATCTTCGCTTTTCGTTACTAGCAATGCTATCGCAGCAACGCTTCGCAAGCATGTGGGGAGGGATCGCGCTACCGTATCTAGCTGAGCGCTGTAGTATGCTACTGGCCTGCTGGCATCACCGTGCTTTTGGGTTAGGACGCCTGCCGCGCAACCAGCACTTTCTGTTCCGTACAGCTCAAAGGGTTTCCCATAGTCTGGCATACCTAATGCTGGTGCCTGCGTTAGGCACTGTTTAAGTCTCTCAAATGCCATCTCGGACTCGTCTGTATGCGAAATTCGATCAGGTTTGTTTGAGGAGACCATCTCCTGCAACGGTAATGCTAGAATGGAAAACCCTGGGATCCAGTTACGGCAATACCCACACATTCCTAAAAATGTTCTGATCTGTTGCTGGGTTTGTGGCAAAGTCATATCTCTAATTGCTTGAATTCTATCAGCGGTCAGGTGTCTCAGTCCTTGTGTTAGACAGTGTCCCAAATATTTTACTTTAGTTTGGCATAATTGCAACTTGTCTTTGGAAACCTTGTGTCCTGTGTCTGAAAGATGAACCAGGAGCTGTTTCGTATCCTTCAGGGATGCTTCCAATGAGTCTGAACATAGTAGTAAATCATCCACATACTGTATCAATACTGATCCACTCTCTGGTTGGAAAGACTGTAAACAATCATGCAAAGCCTGGGAAAATATACTTGGACTGTCTATGAAACCTTGTGGTAATCGAGTCCATGTGTATTGGACTCCTCTGTATGTAAATGCAAACAAATATTGGCTGTCAGGGTGCAGAGGTACCGAGAAGAAAGCGGAGCAGAGGTCAATAACAGTGAAAAATTTCGCAGTGGGAGGGATTTGCATAAGGATGACAGCTGGATTTGGCACTACGGGGAACTGACTCTCAACTATTTTGTTAATCCCCCTTAGATCCTGCACTAGCCTGTAACCCCTCCCCCCACTCTTTTTCACAGGGAAGATGGGACTATTGGCAGTGCTGGACGTTCTTACCAGAATGCCCTGTTGTAGCAAGCGCTCTATTACTGGGTATACTCCTAACTCCACCTCTGGCTTCAGAGGGTATTGTGGGATTTTTGGAGCTATCCTACCATCTTTTACTTGCACAACTACTGGAGCTACGTTTGCCATCAATCCAGTGTCTTGTCCATCTTTAGTACAAAGTGACTCTGGTATCTGGGATGTCATTTCTTCTACTTGGGATGGAGTCCTATTTGTCATAATGGTATGTGACAGTAATTTTGATGGGGAGTCTAACATGTCTCGCACTTCCTGAGCGTGATTCTCAGGTATGTCCAAGAATACACCTTCAGGAGTACAATAAATGACGCACCCCATTTTACACAATAAGTCTCTTCCCAGGAGATTAGTCGGTGCCGATGCAGCCAGCAAAAAGGAATGCTTGGTATGTAAAGGCCCTACTGTAATCTCGGCTGGCTTGCTAACAGGGTAATGCTGGACCACTCCCGTTACTCCTATGGCTGGAACTGTCTTACCAGTGGTTCTCATGCCCACTGTCGAATTTATCACTGATTTGGCCGCCCCCGTATCTACAAGAAAGTTTAATGATTTACCAGCTACATTAATTGCAATTTCGGGTTCACTTCCAAGACTTGCAATCAATTTTACTGGCTGCAGATTACAGGTATGGCCACACCCCTATTGGGTATGGTGACCTCCCTGAATCCCGCTGGCAGCAACTACTTGTGAAGGGGTTAAATGGGAACTACCAGAGGCTTGCCAGTCTCTGTTCGGGGGGTATCTTTTTGTTTCCCCTGCATGTGGCTCATAACTCCGTTTCTGCGAACCCTGCTCCCAATGTCGTGTGTCGTGTCGTTGTCTAGGGGGTTGATAAGACTTTTGTATGTTTCTCGATTTACAGTCTCGTGCAAAGTGTCCCTCTCTATGACAGGAATAACAGGTTACCACATTTGACTTACCCACAGGGTTTGGTGATCTATACAAAGGCTGCCTTGTGGTCAGGGCCTGTATACTTACGGCCATTAACTTATCACTTTGTGACTCCCTGTGTCTGGTGATATTCCGATCGTGATCCACAGCTGCCTCTCTCAAAGTAGCCACCGACAGACCTCGCCAACATGGTTGCGTGGTCTGTACCCTTGTCTTTAATGCCTCTTTTAAACCATCCATTAGTACAGATACTGCTACTTCTCGATGGTTTATGTTTGTTTTAATGTCCTCTATGCCTGTGTATTTTGCCATATCTAGTAATGCCCTGTGAAAATACTCTGCAGCTGTTTCTGACTCTTTTTGTTTAATGGAGAAAATCTTGTTCCATTTAACTACAGCTGGAAAATACTCCTTTAACTGTAAACTTATCCTTTTTACATTGTCTTTGTTGTACACATCTGTAAGAGGTACATCCTGATCCAATCCACAGTCAGCTAAAAATTGAGCCAAGTCGACATTGGAGGGTAAACAAGCCCTCAGCAATACCTGCCAGTCTTTGTTATTGGGCTCTAAAGTGTTCCCTAGGTCTCTGATGTATTTCTGGCTAGCAACTAAGTCTTTCCTAGGGTCAGGGAATTCAGACACTATGGTTCTTAATTCCATTCGGGAAAACGGGCTGTACATGGCAATGTTCCTGATAGGAGTGACTCCTGTGGTGTCCGTTTTCCCATTGGGAACTGCGATTACCCTAACGGGAGCAAGTTTAATAACATCGTTCTGGGTGGATTCTACAGCCTGTGGTGAAATGGTTTCAGCATAGTGTATGGTGCCGTACTTACCCGAAGATACGACCTCACCTGTCTCTCCGCTAGGGGGCTTTGTTACTAATCTTAAGGGTTGGGCCGTGCCTACTGTTGTTTCTGATATGGTGGCTGCTAGAGAGATATTGTTGCCGATTCGTCCTCTTGATCACACTCCTGGGGAAAGTTCAAAACAGGGTACAACTTGCACGGGTTAATACTTGCATTGGTTAACTTATTAACATTTACACAGTTGCTAAGTGTTTGTTTGTTACACCCTAATGCGTCATTCTCCGCAACCAATTTCTCTCCTGATATGTATGGTGGCGGCGGGGCCGTGGCTATCAGTTTCTTGATAGGATTAGATCCCGCCGCCTGAGCCAATCCTCTCTGTATTTCACCCTCCTGTTGCCATAACTGCAAATAATCATAATGTTTGATTCGTCTCTTTGTTGATTTAATGAGACATATCCTCCTCCTTAAATTTTGTAACACTTCTGGGCTAAATCTGCCTACTCTTGGGAACTTCTCCCCGTCATGCACAGTCATTCTCTCCCATTCATCACATAAAACCTCTGTGTGTGAACAGTATTTTTCACACATTACGTACCTTGCCGACCCGATTGGTCGGTTTACTGAATCAACCCGAACCGAGGTTGATCACCCCCTACCTGAACAATTGGCCCCCATGACTTGCAGGTGTTGCTTTCACCACCTCTGACCTTCAATCAGGGTCTTCAGCGAACCCTTACAAAAACCAAAATGTTCACGATAGGCTGACGGTGGCGGTTTACCGAGTACCCCACTCACTCGCCCACGCCGACCAATACGACCTACACACTGCCCTAGTGCTGGCGTACTCGACCCAGGGCCCCTATGAACCTTCGTTTACTGGAACATGTGAGTGTTATCCGCAGAGCATTAACCCTTTCCAGTAACTGTTGGTTGTTGGATAATTCCTGAGTGACCAGCGAACTTCCCTTTAGAAAATAAAAAATTACACAAATCACGTCAGAATGTACAAATAGTGTTTGTGACCCGTTTCGTACACAAATGGTACTGGTCAGATTAACTAATGCACACAATTACGTGCGGTACAATCGTTCAGCACATAAGCAACTAATCTTATGTGCGGAGCGACCAGTGGAATCGAAAATTGCGGCTGCGAATTCCTTCAGCATGAGCTTTATTGGCCTATATGGGTTCTGCACCAACCCCCTGGGTTGTGCTCTTTTCTCTATTTATAGCGGACTTCCTTGTCTGCTGTACCTGGACCTCCTGGTCAATTCCGGACCTCCTGGTCTGTGCTACAATAGACCTCCTGGTCTGCTATACTCTAATGCTCAGATTTTTATGTTTAACAAAGGATGCCTCCCTTGCCACCATGCACGTCACTTACATGTATGTACCCTGCGAGAACTCGACTTCCTGTGGTTCAAACCTCAAAAATTGTATAAACTTATATATGCAAACACTCACTCACCACATGTACACTTTTGTTTCTATTTCTATTTCTGCGCAGAAATTTTCTTTCCTTTAGACCAGATGTGTTGTAAATTTGGAGAAGGATCTGTTAGTCTAAATTTCGGACACTAAAATAGATTTGCGCTATTTATCGCGTTGCCACCTTTTCGCCTGTTACAATAACACTAGCGTGTGATTTGAGTTACGTGGGCGTACCCGGACGCTCCGTTGCGTAATATACGCTGCGTGCGTCGGCCTTTGAGTTGCGTACGCGAGTCTCACCCTTTGTTAGAGACACGTGTACACAAAGCAACTATCCACCGTAACACAATGTACACGTTTATCAATGTAGGTGATCCTCGATCATCTACCGAACACCACACCAATCTCTCCTTGTATCTTTAGGTAGAGCTGCGTGTGTGCTTTGCAATTTATTTCTTAATGTATTACTTTTATACTTTAACTATGAAATAGCGACAAATCTCTCTTAGCACGTTTATCAATTATAGAATGGCAAACAGAAGAGTGATATATGAAAATACACGAATGAAAAGAAATGCAGATATGTGCGTGCGTGCGTGCGTACGCAAGACAGAAATAAAACAGTTTTAAAAGACACTAGCGTGTTGTTCTTACCTCCGGTTCCGGATTCCCTCAGCACCCTTTACTAAGTGAAGCAGACGCTTATCCAGACAGCACTGTGAGGAATATGATCTCCCGCCCTTTGCTGATGGATAATGTCTGCTGAAATTACCTAGCAGAGATATGTGAAGGATATGTGATAAAGCTAAATATTTATCTTACTTAAAACCCTTTAAGAGGTCTAAGAACACTGTACGCTATTAGCGTATGGAATACCGTAAGGGTACGCACGTTGCGTAACAATCGCTTAGCCGTAGTCGAGACGCTCAAGCGTTACGTTCGCTCACGGCCAAGAGATCACAGGCAGGCGCGCTATTGGCTGCCGACTAACGTAATGATTCGCTATAGCGTAGCGGACGCTCGGGACCACGAGGAGGTCACCAGCGGCGCAGACGCTCACAATGTTAAACCTTTGTAACTATACCATAAAACAGTGTATTATGCAGTAAACCTTGGTGTAGAGAAAAGATGAGAATGCAACACTGTGTAGGCGGGCTTACACTAAAGCTGTTTGAGCGATAGAGACGCTCCTATTACCCACTGCAATATAATGAACACACAATACCGGTCTAAGGGTCTAACGCCTTTTAAGGAAATGAATGAACGTTCAAAAAGAATAATACAATACAAGTCATACACTACCAATATAACATAGACTACCTAACCAGATAACTACACATGAAATACAATATCAGTACAATAACTATATAAGAGAAACGAGAGAGAAAGAGAAGAGAGAGAGAGAGTTATACGGCTCACAATAACAAGAAAGACAATATGATTGCGGAGAAAACTTACGCACAAAGGGGAACGATCGCATGCGCCTCTGGATATCCAGCTCCCGATTATCAGCAATGAGAACCGTTGAAGAGTGAGAGCTGGATAAGATCGGCTTGTCTATTTATGCCCCACACACAATACAATTCAATGGTCCCTACAATCTCATTGTTCATTGGACACAGGAATTCGTCTTCGCACTAAAACAAAAGGTCATAGGTTGGTTCATACAGGTGGGCTGTGACTACTTCCAACTGCTTATGTGGGTGGGAAACTAGGTTTCCCGCCGCATGGATAAGTGAGTGCAAATAATAGTAAATGGACATAAACTTCTTATGTCCATAACTATTCGCACGAGCGATTAATCTGCTCCAAACCAACACCGGAATATTGCTAATTAAATACTCTTCCGATGGATACTAAACACCACTGTATAATCCTTGTCTGACCCTTTGTATCATACAAAGAGGGATCTCTCTGTCCTTGAAAATGCTACGTTAACTAAACTTTCAGAATCTATCAAAGGGACTATGATCTACAAAATACATTATATGGTTAAAATATATATCGATTGAGTCGCCCGCTAGACGCATACAAACTCTACCGTAAATCCGCATATCGTGCGCCTGCGGGTGCACGCGAAGGCGAGTATGCGCACGCACGGGAGAGCTCTTGCACGCGCAGCGGGAGCTCGCATGAGGTGCAAATATGGCAGTGTGCATAGTGATATTTTTCTGACTTTGACAGGTGGCATTTCTTTGGGGGGCTGCACAGCCCTCCATGTGCTTGCCAGAGGTAGCCTGACTGCCATTAGGTACTGAGATGAGATCCTCAGACCCCTTGTGAGACCATATGCTGGTGCGGCTGGCCCTGGGTTCCTCCTAATGCAAGACAATGCTAGACCTCATGTGGCTGGAATGTGTCAGCAGTTCCTGCAAGACGAAGGTATTGATGCTATGGACTGGCCTGCCTGTTCCCCAGACCTGAATCCAATTGAGCACATCTGGGACATCATGTCTCGCTTCATCCACCAACGCCACGTTGCACCACAGACTGTCCAGGAGTTGGCGGATGCTTTAGTCCAGGTCTGGGAGGAGATCCCTCAGGAGACCATCCATCACCTCATCAGGAGCATACCCAGGCATTGTAGGGAGGTCATACAGGCACGTGGAGGCCACACACACTACTGAGCCTCATTTTGATTTGTTTTAAGGACATTACATCAAAGTTGGATCAGCCTGTAGTGTGTTTCTCCACTTTAATTTTGAGGGTGACTCCAACTCCAGACCTCCATGGGTTAATACATTTGATTTCCATTGATAATTTTTGTGTGATTTTGTTGTCAGCACATTCAACTATGTAAAGAACAAAGTATTTAATAAGAATATTTCATTCATTCAGATCTAGGATGTGTTATTTTAGTGTTCCCTTTATTTTTTTGAGCAGTGTATATATATATATATATATATATACACAGTGCATCCGGAAAGTATTCACAGCGCTTCACTTTTTCCACATTTTGTTATGTTACAGCCTTATTCCAAAATCGAATAAATTCATTTTTTCTCTTTTTTTCCTTCCAAAGTCATACAATTCCCCTATAATGACAACATGAAAAAAGTTTTTTTGTGATTTTTGCAAATGTATTACAAATAAAAAAATGAAGAAATCACAAGTACATAAGTATTCACAGCCTTTGCCATGAAGCTCAAAATTAAGCTCAGGTGCATCCTGTTTCCACTGATCATCCTGGAGATGTTCCTACAGCTTAATTGGAGTCCACCTGTGGTAAATTCAATTGAATGGACATGATTTGGAAAGGCACACACCTGTCTATATAAGGTCCCACACTTGACAGTACTTGACAGTGCATGTCTGAGCACAAACCAAGACAAAGGAATTGTCTGTAGACCTCTGAGACAGGATTGTCTCGAGGCACAAATCTGGGGAAGGGTACAGAAAAAGGTCCCAATGAGCACAGTGGCCTCCAACATCTGTAAACGGAAGAAGTTCGGAACCACCAGGACTCTTCCTAGAGCCGTCAAAACTGAGCGATCGGGGGAGAAGGGCCCTAGTCAGGGAGGTGACTAAGAACCCGATGGTCACTCTGTCAGAGCTACAACATTCCTCTGTGGAGAGAGGAGAACCTTCCAGAAGGACAACCATCTCTGCAGCAATCCACCAATCAGGCCTAAATGGTAAAGTGGCCAGACGGAAGCCACTCCTTAGTAAAAAGCACATGGCAGCCCGCCTTGGGTTTGCCAAAATGCACCTGAAGGACTCTCAGACCATGAGAAACAAAATTCTCTGGTCTGATGAGACAAAGATTGAACTCTTTGGCATGAATGACAGGCGTCATGTTTGGAGGAAACCAGGCACAACTCATCACCAAGCCAATACCATCCCTACAGTGAAGCATGGTGGTGGCAGCATCATGCTGTGGGGATGTTTTTCAGCAGCAGGAAGTGGGAGACTAGTCAGGATAGAGGGATCCTGGATGAAAACCTGCTCCAGAGCGCTCTTGACCTCAGACTGGGGCGACCGTTCATCTTTCAGCAGGACAACGACCCTAAGCACACAGCCAAGATATCAAAGGAGTGGCTTCAGGACAACTCTGTGAATGTCCTTGAGTTGCCCAGCCAGAGCCCAGACTTGAATCCCATTGAACATATTTGGAGAGATCTGAAAATGGCTGTGCACCGACGCTTCCCATCCAACCTGATGGAGCTTGAGAGGTGCTGCAAAGAGGAATGGGCGAAACTGCCAAGATAGGTGTGCCAAGCTTGTGGCATCATATTCAAAAAGACTTGAGGCTGTAATTGCTGCCAAAGGTCATCAACAAAGTATTGAGCAAAGGCTGTGAGTACTTATGTATATGTGATTTCTTAGTTTTTTATTTTTAATAAATTTGTGAAAATCACCCCAAAAATGTTTTCACGTTGTCATCATGGGGTATTGTGTGTAGAATTTTGAGGGAAAAATGAATTTGTTCCATTTTGGAATAAGGCTGTAATATATCATAATGTGGAAAAAGTGAAGCTCTGTGAATACTTTTATATATATATATATATATATATATACACATACATACACACACACACACACACACACACACACACACACACGCGCGCGCGCGTGCCAATGCATTCTGCAGGAGTAGGGTTAAATAAAGTAATAATGAAGATGCCTGGTTGTAGGCTCCTCTCCAAGTACAGTACTAATTAAAGCAATGAGGCTTGCGGCAGAGACATGCTTCGGGACAGTTACATGGCACAGATGGTTGAAGAAGCAACAAGGGATAAAGTTATAGAGAAGCTTGTGATATAGGATGGTGTTAATCTGATACTGTAACCCATTACAGGAGCGTAAAGGATTTTTATTCATTTTTATACTGTTCTTTAGTGGCTAGTGCTAGTGGCTAGGGGGCATCTAAATCACTGAATGAAACATGCAAGTTTGATATCTGGCTCACGCAAGGTATCATCATTAAAAAAGCCCCTTTGTGATAGAAATGCAGTATCTGTATTATAATATGTTCAACTGAACTGAGGGTATACTGGTATTTCATTACTTGTTTATTATGAAGGCAAATTTAAGATGTGCCAGTGGGCCTATCAGACTTTACACAGTCTGGACAGCTGCACGTGGAGTCAGCATGAGCCACCAGCTATAAAGAGAGGAGGAGCCAGCATGAGCCACCACCTATAAAGAGAGGAGGAGCCAGCATGAGCCACCAGCTATAAAGATAGTAGGAGCCAGCATGAGCCACCACCTATAAAGAGAGGAGGAGCCAGCATGAGCCACCACCTATAAAGAGAGGAGGAGCCAGCATGAGCCACCAGCTATAAAGAGAGGAGGAGTCAGCATGAGCCAGCAGCTATAAAGAGAGACGTCAGCATGAGCCGCCACCTATAAAGAAAGGAGGAGCTAGCGTGAGCCACCAGCTATAAAGAGAGAAGGAGTCAGCATGTGCCACCAGCTATAAATAGAGGAGGAGCAAGCATGAGCCGCCACCTATAAAGAGAGGAGGAGCCAGTATGAGCCGCCACCTATAAAGAGAGGAGTCAGCATGAGCCACCAGCTATAAAGAGAGGAGGAGCCAGCATGAGCAACCAGCTATAAAGAGAGGAGTCAGCATGAACCGCCAACTATAAAGAGAGGAGGAGCCAGTGTGAGCCACCAGCTATAAAGAGAGGAGGAGCCAGCATGAGTCACCAGCTATAAATAGGAGGAGCCAGCATGAGCCATCACCTATAAAAAGAGGAGGATCCAGCATGAGCCACCATCTATAAAGAGAGGAGGAGCCAGCATGAGCCAACACCTATAAAGAGAGGAGGAGCCAGTATGAGCCACTAGATATAAAGAAAGGAGGTCAGCATAAGGCACCATTGATAAAAAAGTAGGTCATGAGCCACCAGTGATAAAAAGGGGAGGGGTCAGCATGAGCCACCAGCTATTAAAAAGGGGAGGGGTCGACATGAGCCACCAGCTATTAAAAAGGGGAGGAGACAGCTATTGAATGGCTTTTCCAAAGGATCCTACAGCAGAGGAGCTCTGTCTGGTTGGTGCTACTATCCCAGTGACTTGCAGAGCTAATCAGGAGAAGGAGTGATGGCGGAATGGAGGTGGGGTCATCAGGAGCAATGCACTGTGGCAGAGAGATTGGGCTGAGGAAAGAACCAATGAGGGAGGAACATTAGGTACGCACAGCATTGGACACCTGTGAATCAGGCAACTCAGCTGCCAGCACTGAGAATTGCCCCATGTACCCAGGCTAGCAGTGGTGAGCCTAGCAGTGGATCACAAACTGTCCTGAGATAAACAAATACCCACCCCAGGAAGCTCCACTAGCATGCTAGCAGTCTGCCCACTACAACAGCCCTGACACCCAATAAGCATGTAGCAGCGGGGGTGGTGTCACAGTTATACTGTAGTCCTGGCTGGAGCTAGCCCCACTGTGCACAGAGATAGACTAAACCAATCACATGTACTGACCTCTGCTCACGGGCGGAGCTGCCAGAGACAACGGAGTCAGTTGGTGTTGTGCTCCAGCCCTGAAGGGAGCACTTCCTCCATTGTCTCTCGGACAGGCAGAGGAGCTGCCGAATAGAGAGTAGTGTCAGTGGAGGCTGCCAGTGTGTACAGCCCAGGGCCGTAACTAGGAGCTGCAGCACTGTCAGCGGTGGGGTGCGCCCCGGCTTCTTTATCCTTGCCGTTTCCCTGACTCAACTCAGCTGCTCAGTGGCCACTCCCTCTGGGACCTCAGCACCGCCTCTCAATCTATAGGGCTGCCTTGAAGGCTGTATTTGAATATAGAGAGAGCGCTACCAAATTTAAATATATACTTTTAATAAATATGAATTACCACAATCAGTTCATCGACATATTTTTTTTTTAAATTACAAACAATAATATATACTGTAGAGTCCAATATAAAAGTCACTGATTTGATCCCACCATAGAATTGGGTATAATAGTCCAAGTTAATACAAGGCTGTATATGTGTCCCTTTAACGTAATAAGAATTATTGTATTGCTGTAGACATTTTAAACTCACCACTCAGAGGAGTTGATATGTTTAAACTGCATCTGCAACATTGTAATTATATAGAGCAGCCGACCAAAATGGATGCCGCCAGCAGAAAGGGAGAGAATGCGGCAATTGACAGCTCCGTGAAGCGGAGATTGGCTCCGTGCAGCGGCTGTTAAACGGTCTCCGTATTCGGGCTCCAGATGCAGCGTGGCAGCCCACAGCCACTTCTTATAGCTTACTTGGCTAGCAGCATTTAATAGAGGGTGGCTCACAGATTAACGTGGCAGAGCTCCGTGGAGTGGAGAGAACCAGCCGTAGAAGTTCTTGGTGGGGTTCAGTGAATCATAATCACAGCAACGGGATTGCCTTGACGCGTTTCTCCGCTATGATCACATGCGGTTTCCTCAGAAGGCATCTCAATTGTTCACAATATCAAGTATTTAAATATCAAATGTCCAATCAAACTAGGTTGTTAATTAGCACACAGATGTACTCATTAGTACTGATAAACTGTCTGGTTAAATGGACACATATACGGCCTTGTATTAACTTGGACTATTATACCCAATTCTATGTTGGGATCAAATCAGTGACTTTTATATGGGACTCTATATATTATTGTTTGTAATTTTTAAAAAAATATGTCTATGAACTGATTGTGGTAATTCATATTTATTAAAACTATGGCCCTCATTCCGAGTTGTTCGCTCGGTAAAAATCTTCGCATCGCAGCGATTTTCCGCTTAATGCGCATGCGCAATGTCCGCACTGCGACTGCGCCAAGTAAATTTGCTATGCACATAGTAATTTTACTCACGGCTTTTTCATCGTTCTGGCGATCGTAATGTGATTGACAGGAAATGGGTGTTACTGGGCGGAAACAGGCCGTTTTATGGGCGTGTGGGAAAAAATGCTACCGTTTCCGGAAAAAACGCGGGAGTGGCTGGAGAAACGGAGGAGTGTCTAGGCGAACGCTGGGTGTGTTTGTGACGTCAAACCAGGGACGACAAGCACTGAACTGATCGCAGATGCCGAGTAAGTCTGAAGCTACTCAGAAACTGCTACGAGGTGTGTAATCGCAATATTGCGAATACATCGTTCGCAATTTTAAGATGCTAAGATTCACTCCCAGTAGGCGGCGGCTTAGCGTGTGCAAAGCTGCTAAAATTCACTTGCGAGCGAACAACTCGGAATGAGGGCCTATATATTTAAATTTGGTAGCGCTCTCTCTATATTCAGATACAGTTTGTTTCAGGAATAATTGCAAATTATTTGGTTGGGAGCTACTCAAATTTTATAGGTACTGATAAACCCTCTGTTATTCATATTAATCTAGCAAGCTGCGCCCGATTACTCTATTTGATTAGCTATATAGGGTATTTAAATGTAATTGCCTTGAAGGCTGTCTGTTACTGAGAGGTGAACACTGGGCTGCATTTCCTCAGTTACAGCGCGTTGTGTCCACCTCCTGCTCTGTCCCTTATCAGGTAAGCCACTCCTCCGGTTTGCCTCTTTCACTGAGGGCTACAAGGGGAGCTCTGCCTGGGTTTGCCTCTGCCTCCACCCTACCATGCTCCTGTCACTCAACTGCGGCTTCCACTACCAGCCACCAGGCTGCCCTGGTCCCTGACAGACAGCACACTTTCAGGGGCAGCCTCAGTGACCTCAGCGCTCCTAGCTGTGCAGCTCCTCTCTGCTGCTGGCCACCTCATGCAGTGCCTAACAGACAGTGCTTCCCAGGAGCGCTGAAACTGTCCTCTCCACAGGCACTTCACCAAGGTCAGTGTCCTCTCTTTGTCACAAAACGGAGGTTTACAGCGCTTCCCAGTCGCACTTTGACCTACCTGCGATGCAGTCCAAAGCGCTATCCGCCATTCGCTGGTCTATCCGGCGTCCCGTACTGTCAGTCACAGCATCTATTTCAGCATAGTTAGGCTTCGGCTCCTTCCTGGCTTGCTAGGCCTCAGTCCACTCCGAAGCCTAGTCTGGAGTACTGCATGTTACTTCCTGATCAGCTGACTCTGTAGAGAACTCTCCAACCAGGTAGTGTTTCCCTGACATGTGATCCCTTCAGCCTATCACCAGAGAGCAAGGGGTATATATTCCAGCTCCACGCACTGGGAAGCTGTAAGTGCTTTGTTGTCCTCAAGCCTGTAGAGTGCTCCTGCAATCTCCTGCCCCTCAGCAGTGCCAGATATACAAATAATGCCCTCAGCAGTGCCAGATACACAAATAATGCCCCCAGCAGTGCCAGATATACAAATAATGCCCCTCAGCAGTGCCAGATATACAAATAATGCCCCCAGCAGTGCCAGATATACAAATAATGCCCCCAGCAGTGCCAGATACACAAATAATGCCCCCCAGCAGTGCCAGATACACAAATAATGCCCCCCCAGCAGTGCCAGATACACAAATAATACCCCTCAGCAGTTCCAGATACACAAATAATGCCACCAGCGTGCCCGATACACAAATAATGCCCCCAGCAGTTTCAGATACACAAATAATGCCCCCAGCAGTGCCAGATACACAAATATTTCAGAGCAGGAAAATTGCAGATTATCAAAAAGTAACCGATAGGTAATTACTAAAGTGCTGCAATATCCAGACAGAATTACATATATGTGCACAGAAAATACATTTGGGACACTCTGTTGAGTTAGACTGAATAGATCATATATACACTTAAATCGTGTCTATAATAGTCTAATGAAATGTCCCTTACTCCCCACTATATAGTGGCTTGTATTCACTGTATTTTAGGATACCAATATGATAGAATTAGATATTATAAATATTCCATATTACATGTAACCTGTGTGCTGGCGTAGTCCGCTATGCGCAATTAGCGGACATACCCGTTGCTGCTCCTGACGTACGTTTCGCCGGGTGGATGGCTCTGTCACAGGAAGAAAGCTCACATGGTATGACCCATGGATAGCGCCAGTGTCGGACTGGGGCCTGAAAGGCCCACCGGGGGAATGCAGTTATAGGGGGCCCATACTTAGGGGTGTGGCCAGCCTACAAAGGGGGTGTGGCCAGCCTCCACATAGGCTTGAAATACACAATAGTTTAGTGCAGTGTAATGCAACATATCTACCATGTATAATACAAGTGCACAGTCTGGAACCTGATCCCTAGAGGAAGGAGTGGGCCCTCTGGCAGGGGGCCTACCAGTGGTTTCCCTGGTACCCCTGTGGGCCAGTCAGGCCCTGGGTTTGCCCAGCATCTCCGGAGATGCTGGGCTTCCCGAAGAGACAGTCTCCGTGCGCTGTTGGCTCCTCTTCTATGACAAAAGCCGGGTGCAGTAGGAGACTTTCTCACTGCAGCACATGGCTCTTGACACCCACCGCGCCCGCCTTGTGACGCCACTGCATATACAGTACTAGCAACAATTCTGCCCTGTCCCTGCCACTCCAGTCCTGTCCCGAACACCTCTCTCCTGACCCTTCTGTTCTGTCCCTGTCTCCTCCGTCCTGATACCTCTGTTCTGGATCTACCCCTGTTACCTCTATCAAGCCCCTGCCCCCTCTGTCCTGGCCCTGTCACCCCTCTCTCCTGTCCCCTCTGTTCTGTACTGTCCTCGTCACTCTTATTCTGTCCCTTTATATACATATATAATTTTCCCTTTCTTTTGAGGGGTGAGGGCACCAACCTTTAACTTGCCTCCGGGAGACGGGAATAAAATGACACCACTGCCTCAGCTGTTATACAAACAGTGACGCAAAGGAGGGTAATAGAGTTTCCTATCTACGGATACATGTTTCAGGACAACACCCTCATTTACAGCTGCCATATCAAGTGTTAACCCCAATGTACCCTTGAGAAAGTGACTTTAAGAGGGTAGTACTGAAAGGAAAGCCTGGTGAGCATTGCATTTTATCAGCCATCCTAAAACACGGCCGACTCATCTGCTTAGTGAATCAATTTTACTAACATATTACTACTTGTTGGCTTGGAGCCCGGAACTTGCAACATTGTAGTTAGTGTTTTAATTGCAACATTGAAACTTGCCGGCTGTTAGACATTTTCAAGCGAGACATTCTTCGACCTGTTTGAGCTGGGTGGCATGACTAGTGTTCCGGCTTCTATGATACATGCGTGGCGACACACACGCCAACCGTAGACTTCTATGGAGCAAACACAGACTTTAACTAGTCGCAGCATGGCGTACCCTGCATCTTGCCGCTATGCATATGCCCGTGCGTACGCATCACGGCAAGGATCTACATCTAGCCTCAATACGCCATACAGAGCGAGATGCCTGGTGCGAGATGTCACCAGACCCCGTGCAACTCTGCAACTTTATACTAGGACGCACCAGGAGACTGCGCTGAGTAATGTGATATATGACACCTGTATACTGTGTGTGACTGAGGCTGTATACGGAGCACAGTGTGAATAGGACGCACCAGGAGACTGCGCTGAGTAATGTGATATATGACACCTGTATACTGTGTGTGACTGAGGCTGTATACGGAGGACAATGTGAATAGGATGCACCAGGAGACTGTGCTGAGTAAAGTGATATATGACACCTGTATACTGTGTGTGACTAAGGCTGTATACGGAGGACAATGTGAATAGGACGCACCAGGAGACTGCGCTGAGTAATGTGATATATGACACCTGTATACTGTGTGTGACTGAGGCTGTATACGGAGCACAATGTGACTAGGACGCACCAGGAGACTGCGCTGAGTAATGTGATATATGATACCTGTATACTGTGTATGACTGAGGCTGTATTCTGAGCATAATGTGACTAGGACGCACAAGGAGACTGCGCTGAGTAATGTGATATATGACACCTGTATACTGTGTGTGACTGAGGCTGTATACGGAGCACAATGTGACTAGGACGCACCAGGAGACTGCGCTGAGTAATGTGATATATGATACCTGTATACTGTGTATGACTGAGGCTGTATACGGAGCACAATGTGACTAGGACGCACCAGGAGACTGCGCTGAGTAATGTGATATGTGACACCTGTATACTGTGTGTGACTGAGGCTGTATTCTGAGCATAATGTGACTAGGACGCACAAGGAGACTGCGCTGAGTAATGTGATATATGACACCTGTATACTGTGTGTGACTGAGGCTGTATACGGAGGACAATGTGAATAGGACGCACCAGGAGGCTGCGCTGAGTAATGTGATATATGACACCTGTATACTGTGTGTGACTGAGGCTGTATACGGAGCACAATGTGACTAGGACGCACCAGGAGACTGCGCTGAGTAATGTGATATATGACACCTGTATACTGTGTGTGACTGAGGCTGTATACGGAGCACAATGTGACTAGGACGCACCAGGAGACTGTGCTGAGTAAAGTGATATATGACACCTGTATACTGTGTGTGACTGAGGCTGTATACGGAGCACAATGTGACTAGGACGCGCCAGGAGACTGCGCTGAGTAATGTGATATATGACACCTGTATACTGTGTGTGACTGAGGATGTATACAGAGCACAATGTGACTAGGACGCACCAGGAGACTGCGCTGAGTAATGTGATATATGACACCTGTATACTATTTGTGACTGAGGCTGTATACGGAGCACGATGTGACTAGGACGCACCAGGAGACTGCGCTGAGTAATGTGATATATGACACCTGTATACTGTGTGTGACTGAGGCTGTATACAGATCACAATGTGACTAGGACACACCAGGAGACTGCGCTGAGTAATGTGATGTATGACACCTGTATACTGTGTGTGACTGAGGCTGTATACGGAGCACAATGTGACTAGGACGCACCAGGAGTCTGCGCTGAGTAATGTGATATATGACACCTGTATACTGTGTGTGACTGAGGCTGTATACGGAGTACAATGTGACCAGGACGCACCAGGAGACTGCGCTGAGTAATGTGATATATGACACCTGTATACTGTGTGTGACTGAGGCTGTATACTGAGCACAATGTGACTAGGACGCACCAGGAGACTGCGCTGAGTAATGTGATATATGACACCTGTATACTGTGTGTGACTGAGGCTGTATACGGAGCACAATGTGACTAGGACGCACCAGGAGTCTGCGCTGAGTAATGTGATATATGACACCTGTATACTGTGTGTGACTGAGGCTGTACACGGAGCACAATGTGAGTAGGACGCACCAGGAGACTGCGCTGTGTAATGTGATATATGACACCTGTATACTGTGTGTGACTGAGGCTGTATACGGAGCACAATGTGACCAGGACGCACCAGGAGACTGCGCTGAGTAATGTGATATATGACACCTGTATACTGTGTGTGACTGAGGCTGTATACTGAGCACAATGTGACTAGGACGCACCAGGAGACTGCGCTGAGTAATGTGATATATGACACCTGTATACTCTGTGTGACTGAGGCTGTATACGGAGCACAATGTGACTAGGACGCACCAGGAGACTGCGCTGAGTAACGTGATATATGACACCTGAATACTGTGTGCGACTGAGGCTGTATACGGAGCACAATGTGACTAGGACGCACCAGGAAACTGTGCTGAGTAATGTGATATATGACACCTGTATACTGTGTGTGTGACTGAGGCTGTATACGGAGCACAATGTGACTAGGACGCACCAGGAGACTGCGCTGAGTAATGTGATATGTGACACCTGTATACTGTGTGTGATTGAGGCTGTATACGGAGCACAATGTGACTAGGACGCACCAGGAGACTGCGCTGAGTAATGTGATATATGACACCTGTATACTGTGTGTGACTGAGGCTGTATACGGAGGACAATGTGACTAGGACGCACCAGGAGACTGTGCTGAGTAATGTGATATATGACACCTGTATACTGTGTGTGACTGAGGCTGTATACGGAGCACAATGTGACTAGGACGCACCAGGAGACTGCGCTGAGTAATGTGATATGTGACACCTGTATACTGTGTGTGATTGAGGCTGTATACGGAGCACAATGTGACTAGGACGCACCAGGAGACTGCGCTGAGTAATGTGATATATGACACCTGTATACTGTGTGTGACTGAGGCTGTATACGGAGGACAATGTGACTAGGACGCACCAGGAGACTGTGCTGAGTAATGTGATATATGACACCTGTATACTGTGTGTGACTGAGGCTGTATACGGAGCACAATGTGACTAGGACGCACCAGGAGACTGTGCTGAGTAATGTGATATATGACACCTGTATACTGTGTGTGACTAAGGCTGTATACAGAGCACAATGTGACTAGGACGCACCAGGAGACTGCGCTGAGTAATGTGATATATGACACCTGTATACTCTGTGTGACTGAGGCTGTATACGGAGCACAATGTGACTAGGGCGCACCAGGAGACTGCGCTGAGTAATGTGATATATGACACCTGTATACTGTGTGTGACTGAGGCTGTATACAGAGCACAATGTGACTAGGACTCACCAGGAGACTGCGCTGAGTAATGTGATGTGTGACACCTGTATACTGTGTGTGACTGAGGCTGTATACAGAGCACAATGTGACTAGGGCGCACCAGGAGACTGCGCTGAGTAAAGTGATATATGACACCTGTATACTGTGTGTGACTGAGGCTGTATACGGAGCACAATGTGACTAGGACGCACCAGGAGACTGCACTGAGTAATGTGATATGACACCTGTATACTGTGTGTGACTGAGGCTGTATACGGAGCACAATGTGACTAGGACGCACCAGGAGACTGCGCTGAGTAACGTGATGTGTGGCACCTGTATACTGTGTGTGAGTGAGGCTGTATAGAGAGCACAATGTGACTAGGGCGCTCCAGGAGACTGCGCTGAGTAATGTGATATATGACACCAGTATACTGTGTGTGACTGAGGCTGTATACGGAGCACAATGTGACTAGGACGCACCAGGAGACTGCGCTGAGTAATGTGATATATGACACCTGTATACTGTGTGTGACTGAGGCTGTATACGGAGCACAATGTGACTAGGACGCACCAGGAGACTGCGCTGAGTAATGTGATATATGACACCTGTATACTGTGTGTGACTGAGGCTGTACACGGAGCACAATGTGAGTAGGACGCACCAGGAGACTGCGCTGTGTAATGTGATATATGACACCTGTATACTGTGTGTGACTGAGGCTGTATACGGAGCACAATGTGACCAGGACGCACCAGGAGACTGCGCTGAGTAATGTGATATATGACACCTGTATACTCTGTGTGACTGAGGCTGTATACTGAGCACAATGTGACTAGGACGCACCAGGAGACTGCGCTGAGTAATGTGATATATGACACCTGTATACTCTGTGTGACTGAGGCTGTATACGGAGCACAATGTGACTAGGACGCACCAGGAGACTGCGCTGAGTAACGTGATATATGACACCTGAATACTGTGTGCGACTGAGGCTGTATACGGAGCACAATGTGACTAGGACGCACCAGGAAACTGTGCTGAGTAATGTGATATATGACACCTGTATACTGTGTGTGTGACTGAGGCTGTATACGGAGCACAATGTGACTAGGACGCACCAGGAGACTGCGCTGAGTAATGTGATATGTGACACCTGTATACTGTGTGTGATTGAGGCTGTATACGGAGCACAATGTGACTAGGACGCACCAGGAGACTGCGCTGAGTAATGTGATATATGACACCTGTATACTGTGTGTGACTGAGGCTGTATACGGAGGACAATGTGACTAGGACGCACCAGGAGACTGTGCTGAGTAATGTGATATATGACACCTGTATACTGTGTGTGACTGAGGCTGTATACGGAGCACAATGTGACTAGGACGCACCAGGAGACTGCGCTGAGTAATGTGATATGTGACACCTGTATACTGTGTGTGATTGAGGCTGTATACGGAGCACAATGTGACTAGGACGCACCAGGAGACTGCGCTGAGTAATGTGATATATGACACCTGTATACTGTGTGTGACTGAGGCTGTATACGGAGGACAATGTGACTAGGACGCACCAGGAGACTGTGCTGAGTAATGTGATATATGACACCTGTATACTGTGTGTGACTGAGGCTGTATACGGAGCACAATGTGACTAGGACGCACCAGGAGACTGTGCTGAGTAATGTGATATATGACACCTGTATACTGTGTGTGACTGAGGCTGTATACAGAGCACAATGTGACTAGGACGCACCAGGAGACTGCGCTGAGTAATGTGATATATGACACCTGTATACTCTGTGTGACTGAGGCTGTATACGGAGCACAATGTGACTAGGGCGCACCAGGAGACTGCGCTGAGTAATGTGATATATGACACCTGTATACTGTGTGTGACTGAGGCTGTATACGGAGCACAATGTGACTAGGACGCACCAGGAGACTGCGCTGAGTAATGTGATATATGACACCTGTATACTGTGTGTGACTGAGGCTGTATACAGAGCACAATGTGACTAGGACTCACCAGGAGACTGCGCTGAGTAATGTGATGTGTGACACCTGTATACTGTGTGTGACTGAGGCTGTATACAGAGCACAATGTGACTAGGGCGCACCAGGAGACTGCGCTGAGTAAAGTGATATATGACACCTGTATACTGTGTGTGACTGAGGCTGTATACGGAGCACAATGTGACTAGGACGCACCAGGAGACTGCACTGAGTAATGTGATATGACACCTGTATACTGTGTGTGACTGAGGCTGTATACGGAGCACAATGTGACTAGGACGCACCAGGAGACTGCGCTGAGTAACGTGATGTGTGGCACCTGTATACTGTGTGTGAGTGAGGCTGTATACAGAGCACAATGTGACTAGGGCGCTCCAGGAGACTGCGCTGAGTAATGTGATATATGACACCAGTATACTGTGTGTGACTGAGGCTGTATACGGAGCACAATGTGACTAGGACGCACCAGGAGACTGCGCTGAGTAATGTGATATATGACACCTGTATACTGTGTGTGACTGAGGCTGTATACGGAGCACAATGTGACTAGGACGCACCAGGAGACTGCGCTGAGTAATGTGATATATGACACCTGTATACTGTGTGTGACTGAGGCTGTATACGGAGCACAATGTGACTAGGACGCACCAGGAGACTGTGCTGAGTAATGTGATATATGACACCTGTATACTGTGTGTGACTGAGGCTGTATACGGAGCAGGACAGAACTTGTTTTAGGAAGCTGCAGCTGCTACATTGTAGCACTTCGTGTACAGATTCAGAGACACAGTTGTGTCATATAACAAATTAATCAGCACAGTCTCCTCGTTGCGATGAAGATGCATTGTTTGCCAAAAACAAGCAAAAAAAGATGCCCGACACTAGGAGACACAACTTGGCGTGCTTGTGTAACTGCAGCAAAGATGTATGAGGATACATCTGTATACGGAGAGTAGCATGGCCTTGGTACAGATACTTGTCTAGGCATTCGTTCCAATAGTACAACAAGGCCTCTATCACGGCGTAGGAGAAATCAGTGTCAAGCCCCTGATACAAGGACATGGCGGCTTGCAGGACTTCACCATCAGTTGTGCATTGCCTTCCACCCAGGTGCTTCTTCAATGGTCCAAAGACTTGGAATTCACTCTGTGCCAGGTCAGGGCTGTAGGAAGGATGTCTCAGTACCTCCCGTACCAAATCACACGTGGCTGAGCGTGGCCTGGCGTTATCATGCAGCAGTACGATGCCTGTTTGCAGCAACCCAGGTTGTTTTCGACTAATTGTCCCCCTCAACTGGCTCATTGTGTCACACCAGTGGTCAGCATTCACAGTATCTAGAAATATACAAATAAAAGTTGGCGCTAAGAGACTAGATAGAATAACACAATTTTAATAAATTCTTTCTAAAAAATAACATATTGTTGCAACAGTTAATTGAATAAAAGATTAGGGCATAATTTAGCACTGCAGACATTTTTGTAAATTTTGGCTGGAACTCAAATGAACAAGTTCATCCATATGAATCATGCCAAAGTCCAGGAACAAAAGCTTGGCGAGTAGAATAGTTACCAACTGCTGTTGGAGAGGTGGACCTTCCAGTGACTTGGTTCAAGATGCTGCTTGGTCCAATGGTAGACACAGGTCCGTTTTTTGTATAGCCAACTCGCTGTAATGAGGGTTCCTATATCCGACTTATTTGGCTCTCGTATCAGGATAAAGATGTGTTAGAGTCCAGCTGCTCCACCGACGCGTTTCGCTGTTGTACACAGCTTTTTCAAGGTGATATGACAGCGAGTTGGCTATAAAAAAAACGGACCTGTGTCCACCATTGGACCAAGCAGCATCTTGAACCAAGTCACTGGAAGGTCCGCCTCTCCAACAGCAGTTGGTAACTATTCTACTCGCCAAGCTTTTGTTCCTGGACTTTGGCATGATTCATATGGATGAACTTGTTCATTTGAGTTCCAGCAAAAATTTACAAAAACGTCTGCAGTGCTAAATTATGCCCTAATCTTTTATTCAATTAACTGTTGCAACAATATGTTTTCTTTAGAAAGAATTTATTAAAATTGTGTTATTCTATCTAGTCTCTTAGCGCCAACTTTTATTTGTATATTTCTGTTGTCAGGCCTAACTAGCCGTATATGTTGGCAGCATTTTAGTCAAGCAGCTCATGATTAGCGCCAATCAAATTACTTGGTAATTTATTTTTCACAAATTCACAGTATCTACCTTGGTGAGGAAATCAAGAAGAAGCAAGCACTTATGGTTCCAAAACACGGCCATGTGATGGATGCTTGCTTTGTCTCCGGTGTCCGTAGGTGTGGCCAGACCGTGCAGGGGGTGGGCCGCAGCGGCTGTGTGACGTCACACGCAGCCGCTGCGGGCCGGGGAGCGACGAGTTGCTCCTGGCCAGCACGCTAAAGCTGCATTGGCCGGGAGTTACTCATAAAGTGCAAAAGCATCACCTCTGTACGATGCTTTTGCACTTCTGCGGGGATGGGGGGGGCGGGGCGGCACTGACATGCGGGGCGGGATAGCCCTGTGCTGGCTCCCCCCCCCCCCCCGCATGTCTATTGTCATGATCGTAGCCCTGCAAAATTTTGCAGGGCTACGATCAACTCGGAATGACCCTCTAAGTGTTGACCTCCTAAGAAGGATTGATCAATCTCCAATCTACAGTACACATCTGAGCCACCCATCCGGTCCATAGCAATCCTATAATTTGCTGCAAGCATATAAGTGTACAGACATGGCAAATTAACCCCACCGAATTCTGGTCGTTGTTGCACTTTTAAAAAGCGATATTCTAAGGCGTTTACCTGCCCAACCTTAACCTTCCCATCCCTAAACCCTAACCCCCGTTCTAATAGCTAAATCTCCCCCCCCCCACCCCCACGTGCTGCGGGACTCCATCATGTCCCGCTGAAAGAAGGACCAGGATTCTGGGCGATGGTATTTAGACACCAGGACCCAGAATCCTGTCTGTATTGCGACACCGGTGTTCCTGCTGCAGACGGGACTCTGACGTCGGTATTTCAAGTGTCAGGATACCGTCTGTTGGTTTCTTAGTAAAGTGACGGACAACCCCAGTTAGTGCACCGTGTCCCCTCGCTTCGCTCGCCATGCTTCTGGCAAGGTGCCTCACTGCGCTCGGCACAGGTTACTATTCCAAATCGTAGTCCACGTGGATCGTAAAGTAAGAAAAAGTAAAACATTTTTGAAAAACTCATGTCGACCTTTTTCCATGTCGACCTTCTTCATGTCAACCTAATGACCATGTCGACCAATAGTGGTTGACCTAATGACTGTTGACCTAAGTGTTGTCGACCTAATGACCGTATCCCAATAGAAGACGTGGGATTGGGAGAGATAAATATCCGTTTCTCTGCTGCGTTTAGCTTAGACTGGGTGAGGGGAAACCAGAAAAGAGGAGGTTGCAGTAGTCAAAGCGGGAGATGATGAGAGCGTGGATGATAGTTTTTGGTTCTTCAGTCATTATTATTTTTTCATGGCCTATATGTATTCAGTTATATGTTTAGTCTGTGACTAGCTGCTTCAGACATAGGGGGTCATTCCAAGTTGATCGTAGCTGTGCTAAATTTATCACAGCTACGATCAGGCACTCAGACATGTGACGTCACGCAGTCGCCGCGGCCCGCCCCCCAACAGTCCGGCCATGCCTGCGTTGGCCGGACCGCGCCCCCTAAACGGCGGCTTAATGCCGCCATCCAGCCCCCTCCCGCCCAGCGACCGCCTCTGCCTGTCAATCAGGCAGAGATTATCGCTACGATACAATGGCCTTTGGCCACTCAGCATGCGCCGGCGCATGCGCAGATCCGACTCGATCGCTGCGCTGCGATAAACTGCAGCGAGTGATCGGGTCGGAATGACCCCCATAGTCTTGGAAAAGAATTAGAGGCTGATTCATAAGGTTTCACGCAGATGGGGGGTCATTCCGACCCGTTCTCTCACTGCGTTTTAACGCAGCAGAGCGAACGTGTCCCTGCTGTGCATGCACCTGCGCCGTAGTATGCCCGCGCATGCGGGACGGCCTAAGGCCGTAGCAGGATAGCGATCGCCTCTGCCTGATTGAAAGGCAGAGGCGATCGATGGGCGGGTGGGGGTGAAACGGCGGCAAATTTGCCGATGACACCACCGTCATCGGCCTCATCAAGGATGGGGACGAATCGGCCTATAGACGGGAAGTAGACCGGCTGGCCCAGTGGTGCATCCACAACAACCTTGACCTCAACCCCCTCAAAACTGTCGAGATGATAGTGGACTTCAGGAAGAAGTCATCTAGTGCACCTCCGCTAACGATTGCTGACAGTGTGGTATTGCTAGTGGACTCCTTCAAGTTTCTAGGGACCACAATCTCCAGGGACCTTAAATGGGGGTCCAACACTGACGCCACTGTTGGGAAAGCGCAGCAGAGGTTGTTCTTCCTCAGGCAACTAAGGAAGTTCAACATCCCACAGAAGCTCCTGCTCCTCTTCTACTCCGCGATTGTGGAGTCGGTACTGTGCTCCTCGATACTCGTATGGTACAGCTCCGCCAGCGCGAGGGACATATGCAGGCTCCAAAAGGTGGTCAGAACCGCAGAGAAGATCATCGGGCCGACCTTCCCTCAGTCCAGGACCTGTACTTGTCCAGAGCTAAAAGCGGGCAATGAAGATAGTAAAAGACCAGCTACACCCCGGCCACAGCATGTTTAACTTGCTTCCTTCAGGCAGGCGTTACAGGGCTGTCCCCGCCAGATCCACCAGAAGCCTCAAAAGTTTCTTTCCCCAAGCTGTCCGCCTGCTGAACTCCTGAACATTGACTGACTAGACGTACATGTAACTCACTTGTGTCCCTACGGTATACCTATCTGTGTAACTTTACTTGCCCCCCCCACACACACACACACACACACACACATACACACACACACCTGCTTACCTGTTACCTACTTGGCTGTTGTATAGCAAACCGAAGACAAATTCCTAGTATACGTAAGTATACCTGGCCAATAAAGCTGATTCTGATTCAGATTCTGATTTGGCCACCGTTTCGTAGGCGCGGTCTGGCCAACCAGGCGTGGCCGGACCGAACGAGGGGCGGGCCGCAGCGGCTGTGTGACGTCATACGCAGCCGCTGCGGGCCAGGGTGCGAGGAATAGCTCCTGGTCAGCACGCTAAAGCTGCGCTGGCCGGGAGTTACTCCTGAAGTGCAAAGGCATCGCCGCTGTGCGATGCCTTTGCACTTCTGCGAGTGGAGCCGGACTGACATGCGGGGCGGACTAGCCCCGTGCTGGGCGTCCCCCCGCATGTCAGGAAAGATGATCGTAGCTGTGCAAAATTTTGCACAGCTACGATCAACTCGGAATTACCCCCATGATCCGATGATGCATCTTCAGATACAGCAGCGGATCAGAGAAGTCAGCAGGAGGCGTCTGCTAAGACAAGAATATACTGTCGGCGGCGACAAAATGCGTTCACGTCTGGATAAGACCCTTGGCTGTAAATATAATAAAAACTTAGTTTATACTTCACTGACTCAAATAAATAATATTAACTTACATTTAAATTGAGCCAATATCTAAAAAAAATTGATCTTGTTTTGTTAAATTCACCTAAATCAAATAATGACTGTTAAAAAAAAAAGGATTAAAATACCACGGTCTGTACTTTATGACATTTGTGAAAAATAAGAATGATTGCGCATTGTTTAAACGAGTACCGGTTAAATGTCTGTAGCGTAATGTAAATTGTTTCCAATCAATAGCAATTTTCTGTGAAATTCATTGCTCGCATTTGTGAAACAAAGATAAATAATTGCGCTCAGTAATATGTTTGTCTTGCAGAACAATGCTGATATTACTCGTTTCAAATGTGATTACTGTTTGAGCTATTTTAATTTAAAATGCTGAAACAATATCAATTCACTTCTCTTTTACACTTTTTATTAAATAAAATGATTTGTTGTAAACAATGGATACTTTACCCCCCCCAAAAAAAACCCAAAAAGTAATTTCTTTAGAACAGTGGTTCTCAAATTCGGTCCTCAGGACCCCACACAGTTCACGTTTTCCTGGTCACCCGGCAGGTGCACAGGTGTATTCATCACTCACTGATACATTTTAAAAGATTCACAGGTGGAGCTGATTACATCACTTGTGTTTCTGTGAGAAGACCTGGAAAGCGTGAACTGTTTGGGGACCGAATTTGAGAACCTGTGCTCTAGAGCAGAGGTTCTCAAACTCGGTCCTCGGGGGCACGCACAGTGCATGTTTTGCAGGTCTCCTCACAGAATCGCAAGTGAAATAATTAGCTCCACCTGTGGACCTTTTAAAATGTGTCAGTGAGTAATTAATACACCTGTGCACCTGCTGGGTTACCTGCAAAACATGCACTGTGTGTGCCCCCGAGGACCGAGTTTGAGAACCTCTGCTCTAGAGTCTGTGCTTCATATAGAGCAGTGGTTCCCAAACGTGGTCCTCAGGGTACCCCAGCAGTCCAGGTTTTAAGGATATCCATGCGAATTGAATCATCACCCCGCCCCTTCTCCACAGGGGAGCACATGGTGGTGAGCGGGGGTGAGCGATGGGGTGAGTGGCATGCGGGTAACTTGCCTACATTCCTGGGGGGCCGGGAGTGCCATCTGATTTTTGGGAGCCTCTCAGCCATTCCAGGAGAGTAGAGAAGTATGAGGTGAGGGCAAGAGAGATCATACTTGCCTACCTGACCCTCTCCATGAGGGAGAAAATGCTCTGTTCCTGGACTTTCCTGGTAATGTATGATTGCCATCACCTGTGATGAGCTAGTTAATTGATAAGAAAGGTGTTTCACCACAGGTGATGGCAATCATACATTAACAGGAAAGTCCAGAAACAGAGCATTTTCTCCCTCATGGAGAGGGTCAGGTAGGCAAGTATGAGAGAGATACGGGGAAAGAGGGGAAGCCACGAGGAGAAAGACTGCTTCATTAAAACATGTGTGATGGGCTTATTAAGATCAGGAACCAATGTACAATATTGGAATACTGATTATTGATACATACAGATGGAGCCATGGTCATTGAGGGTGGCTGCATCGCAGGCGGGGGCGGGTGGCGTGCCTAGGCGCGCCTGCGCCTCTACACGCCTCAGAGCGTACAGAGATGATCTCATTCACTCTGAATGGGGCGCGTGCGCATCTGCGATGCACGCGGATCCCATTCGTTCCCGACAGTGTGCCTCGCCGGGCGCACCTAGTCGCAGACGGAGCCACGATTAGCGTCTCTCCATCTGTAGGGGCAGTTGTATTAAGCCTGGAGAAGTGATAAAGCAGTGATAAGTGGAAGGTGATAACACACCAGCTAATCAGCTCCTAACTGTCATTTCTCAAATCGTAATGATTGGCTGGTGCATTATCACCTTCCACCCTTCACTGCTTTATCACTTCTCCAGGCTTAATAAACCTGCCCCATAGTACGTAGCATATCTGTATAATAATTCTCTCAGGTCTGTCCATCGCCAACATGGATGTGCAGGAGGATTCTGGGCACATGCCCGGAAGACTCCCACTTCCAGGGACAGGCTCTAGCCTAGCAAGAGAACCTAGCCAGCTGTTGAGAATTGGGTAAGTATGGCAGGGAGGAGATGCAGTGGGGGGACCTGATGGCTGCAGAACAAAGTGGTCAAGAAAAAGATCAGAAGAGAGTGGGCAGAGCTGCAAACAGAGTAATTGCTATTATTATTATTATTATTAAATTATTATTTTATTTAGGAAACATAATTTAATAGCTAAAGGAATTATTATGACAGTGAAAATGAGGTTGAAGACAAATGTATTTACTGGCAAAGTGGCAATACACCCGGCTGCTTGTGTGCTGATGTTCCATGTGCTGGGGTTCCTTGTTCTGATGTTCCATGTGCTGGGGTTCCTTGTTCTGATGTTCCGTGGGCTGGGGTTCCGTCTGCTGGAGTTCCATGTACTGGCATTCCATGTGCGTAAGCTCCATGTGCTGGTGTTCCTTGTGCTTATGTTCCGCGGGCTGAGGTTCCGTCTGCTGGAGTTCCATGTACTGGCATTCCATGTGCGTAATCTCCATGTGCTGGCGTTCCTTGTGCTGATGTTCCGTGGGCTGGGGTTCCATCTGCTGGAGTTCCATGTACTGGCATTCCATGTGCGTATGCTCCATGTGCTGGTGTTCCTTGTGCTGATGTTCCGTGGGCTGGGGTTCCATCTGCTGGAGTTCCATGTACTGGCATTCCATGTGCGTAAGCTCCATGTGCTGGGGTTCCTTGTGCTGATGTTCCGTGGGCTGGGGTTCTGTCTGCTGGAGTTCCATGTACTGGCATTCCTTGTGCGTATGCTCCATGTGCTGGCGTTCCTTGTGCTGATGTTCCGTGGGCTGGGGTTCCGTCTGCTGGAGTTCCATGCACTGGCATTCCATGTGCGTAAGCTCCATGTGCTGGGGTTCCTTGTGCGTATGCTCCATGTGCTGGCGTTCCTTGTGCTGATGTTCCGTGGGCTGGGGTTCCGTCTGCTGGAGTTCCATGCACTGGCATTCCATGTGCGTAAGCTCCATGTGCTGGCACTCCATGTGCGTAAGCTCCATGTGCTGGCGCTCCTTGTGCTAATGTTCTGTGGGCTGGGGTTCTGTCTGCTGGAGTTCCATGCACTGGCATTCCATGTGCGTAAGCTCCATGTGCTGGGGTTCCTTGTGCTGATGTTCCATGGGCTGGGATTCCGTCTGCTGGAGTTCCATGCACTGGCATTCCATGTGCGTAAGCTCCATGTGCTGGCGCTCCTTGTGCTAATGTTCCGTGGGCTGGGGTTCCGTCTGCTGGAGTTCCATGCACTGGCATTCCATGTGCGTAAGCTCCATGTGCTGGGGTTCCTTGTGCTGGTGTTCCATGGGCTGGGATTCCGTCTGCTGGAGTTCCATGCACTGGCATTCCATGTGCGTAAGCTCCATGTGCTGGCGTTCCTTGTGCTGATGTTCCGTGGGCTGGGGTTCCATCTGCTGGAGTTCCATGTACTGGCATTCCATGTGTGTAAGCTCCATGTGCTGGCGTTCCTTGTGCTGATGTTCCGTGGGCTGGGGTTCCATCTGCTGGAGTTCCATGTACTGGCATTCCATGTGCGTAAGCTCCATGTGCTGGGGTTCCTTGTGCTGATGTTCCGTGGGCTGGGGTTCTGTCTGCTGGAGTTCCATGTACTGGCATTCCTTGTGCGTATGCTCCATGTGCTGGCGTTCCTTGTGCTGATGTTCCGTGGGCTGGGGTTCCGTCTGCTGGAGTTCCATGCACTGGCATTCCATGTGCGTAAGCTCCATGTGCTGGGGTTCCTTGTGCTGATGTTCCATGGGCTGGGATTCCGTCTGCTGGAGTTCCATGCACTGGCATTCCATGTGCGTAAGCTCCATGTGCTGGCGCTCCTTGTGCTAATGTTCCGTGGGCTGTGGTTCCGTCTGCTGGAGTTCCATTTACTGGCATTCCATGTGCGTAAGCTCCATGTCCTGGCATTCCTTGTGCTGGGGTTCCATGTGCGGGCGTTCCTTGTGCTGATGTTCCATGTGTTGGCGTTCCTTATGCTGGAGTTCCATGTGTTGGTTTTCCTTGTGCTGGCGTTCCATGTGCGTAAGCTCCATGTGCTGGGGTTTCATGTGCGTAAGCTCCATCTGTTGGCATTCCTTATGCTGGAGTTCCATGTGTTGGCGTTCCTTGTGCTAATGTTCCATGGGCTGGGGTTCCGTCTGCTGGAGTTCCATGTTCTGGTATTCCATGTGCGTAAGCTCCATGTGCTGGGGTTCCTTATGCTGGGGTTCCATGTGTTGGCGTTCCTTGTGCTGATGTTCCATATGTTGGCATTCCATGTGCGTAAGCACCATGTGCTGGGGTTCCTTGTGCTGGAGTTCCAAGTGCTGGCGTTCCTTGTGCTAATGTTCCATGTGTTGGCATTGCTTGTGCTGAAGTTCCATGTGCTGGCGTTCCTTGTGCTGGGGTTCCATCTGCTGGCGTTCCTTGTGCTGGGGTTCCATCTGCTGGCGTTCCTCGTACTGATGTTCTATGTGTTGGTGTTCCTTGTGCTGGGGTTTCATGGGCTGGCATTCCTTGTGCTGGGGTTCCATCTTCTGGAGTTCCTTGTGCTGATGTTCCATGTGCTGGAGTTCCTTGTGCTGGGGTTCCATCTGCTGGCATTCCTTGTGCTGGGGTTCCATCCTCTGGAGTTCCTTGTGCTGATGTTCCATGTGCTGGAGTTCCTTGTGCTGATGTTCCTTGTGCTGGAGTTCCTTGTGCTGGGGTTCCATCTGCTGGAGTTCCTTGTGCTGATGTTCCATGTGCTGCCGTTCCTTGCGCTGGGGTTCCATCTGCTGGAGTTCCTTGTGCTGATGTTCCGTGGGCTGGGTTTCCATCTGCTGGAGCTCCATATGCTGGCGTTCCACTAGAAGCCACTGTGCTAGAATCTAGTATTTGATTTCTTAAACATTGATCTGAAGTCACAAACAACTGATCATTCATTAAGTCACATATTGCTCTGTATTTGAAATTGATGTATTAAATTTCAGTCTCAGCTGGAAATTGTATTTGTGACTGAGAGGTGTTTCTGGTATGTAATTGACAACCATTTCTGATACATTGCCCTTTCATTGGCACAGAAAGAAATCAATAAAACATATCAAACAAACTCCCATTCTAGAAATGAAAATATAAACAGCATAAAGGAATAACACATCGCTTTGCCCATAGTTTATGATTAACCTTTTAGAGACAGTACAGTTCTCTCTCTGTCCCTGTGGTGTGGATAATCACTGGCTCATCAGTGTGAAGGTTTCCATAGGAATAACTAGAGATGTGAACTCGACCATTTTTGCTGAAATGAATTCATCGTGCAGTTTGGTTTTGCCTAAACACCGAAACTGGGTTTGGATTTGGTTATTGTTTGGGATTTTTTGACAATAGCAAAACTCACATAATTTGAGCCATTTTGTGTTCCTAAAAATTATTAACCTCAATAACATTAATTTCCAGTCAATTTTGACCACCTCACTGCTCACAATATTGTTTTCATACAGTTTATGGCCAAAGGCTGCAGAGAGCTGGCTGGTTACTAAGTGACAGAGCAGCGGCACAAACATGTGGCAGTTTACAGCGTATCAATGAAACATTACCCCACAGCAGTGGCAGAAATGAAAACTTGTGCAAGACAGAATTGTCCTTGGGCTCTCCCACCCACCCTTATGTTAGTTATTAAAAAGGACATGCACAGTTTAACAAACTAAGCACTTCAGCAGCAGGGACTGGCAGTTATGTGGCTGAAGTGCTTGGTTTGTTTGGGCCCCCTCAAAACAAGCTGCCAATGGGCTTAAAGTAGCTATGCCAACAGCTCTGCAGAAGCAATATGTTATCAAACCTACCAATATATATATATATATATATATATATATAAAAATGTAACTGGCAACTGGGCTCACATTGTGTGGTGTCACAGGGCTTACAGTACTTGAAGTGGAAACAGTACACTGGGGTGCAGTGCACAGAACAGTACAAGCAAATTATACAACAATATATATTGTTTTCTTTTTTAAACTTTTTTTTTACTTTTTAACTCTGTGGGGTATATTTACTAAGGTCCCGATTTTGACCGAGATGCCGTTTTTTCATCAAAGTGTCATCTCGGTAATTTACTAAGCAAAAATCACGGCAGTGATGAGGGCATTCGTAATATTTTGGAAGTCCTAGGAAAAAATCACGAATCAATACACCATCGGTCAAATACGCCTGCAATTTGCTAGAAATCGGGAATTTACTAAAAAGTGCAAAACACAAACACTGCCGACAATAGCCAAACACTGCCGTGATAAAATACAAATCGTGAAAAAGTGCTAAAAAAAAACAGACCTGCTTTTTTATCCCGTGTTTGTATAGGCATGCACGAATCCATGAGATCCGTGCATGTTTTTCAGTGGGAAGGGGAGTGAAATGTTCTAAATTTACAGAAAAGAAATTGCGTGGGGTCCCCCCTCCTAAAGCAAACCAGCCTCGGGCTCTTTGAGCCGATCCTGGTTGCAGAAATATGGGAAAAAATGGACAGGGGTTCCCCCATATTTAAGCAACCAGCATCGGGCTCTGCGCCTGGTCCTGGTTCCAAAAATACGGGGGACAAAAAGAGTAGGGGTCCCCCGTATTTTTGAAACCAGCACCGGGCTCCACTAGCTGGACAGATAATGCCACAGCCGGGGGTCACTTTTATACAGTGCCTTGCGGCCGTGGCATCAAATATCCAACTAGTCACCCCTGGCCGGGGTACCCTGGGGGAGTGGGGACCCCTTCAATCAAGGGGTCCCCCCCCCCAGCCACCCAAGGGCAAGGGGTGAAGCCCGAGGCTGTCCCCCCCATCCAATAGGCTGCGGATGGGGGGCTGATAGCCTTTATGAAAAGTGATTGATATTGTTTTTAGTAGCAGTACTACAAGGCCCAGCAAGCCTCCCCCGCAAGCTGGTACTTGGAGAACCACAAGTACCAGCATGCGGCGGAAAAACGGGCCCGCTGGTACCTGTAGTACTACTACTAAAAAAATACCCCAATAAAGACAACACACACACCTTGACAGTATAACTTTAATACATCCATCCACACATCCATATACACATACTTACCTTATGTTCCCACGCAGGTCGGTCCTCTTCTCCAGTAGAATCCATGGTGTACCTGTAGAAAAAATTATACTCACATAATCCAGTGTTTTCGGCTCCTCGGTAAATCCTTTTGTAATCCACGTACTTGAAAAAATAAAAAAACGGATACCCGACCACGAACTGAAAGGGGACCCATGTTTTCACATGGGCCCCCTTTCCCCCGAATGCCAGAAACCCACTCTGACTGATGTCTAAGTGGGTTTCTTCAGCCAATCAGGGAGCGCTACGTTGTGGCACCCTCCTGATCGGCTGTGTGCTCCTGTACTGTCTGACAGCCGGCACACGGCAGTGTTACAATGTAGCGCCTATGCGCTCCATTGTAACCAATGGTGGGAACTTTCAGGTCAGCGGTTGACCGAAAGTGACCTCACCGCTGACCTGAAAGTTCCCACCATTGGTTACAATGGAGCGCATAGGCGCTACATTGTAACACTGCCGTGTGCCGCCTGTCATACAGTACAGGAGCACACAGCCGATCAGGAGGGTGCTACAATGTGGCGCTCCCTGATTGGCTGAAGAAACCCACTTAGACATCAGTCAGAGTGGGTTTCTGGCATTCGGGGAAAGGGGGCCCATGTGAAAACATGTGTCCCCTTTCAGTTCGTGGTCGGGTATCCGTTTTTTTATTTTTTCAAGTACGTGGATTACAAAAGGATTTACCGAGGAGCCGAAAACACTGGATTATGTGAGTATAATTTTTTCTACAGGTACACCATGGATTCTACTGGAGAAAAGGACCGACCTGCGTGGGAACATAAGGTAAGTATGTGTATATGGAGGTGTGGATGGATGTATTAAAGTTATACTTTCAAGGTGTGTGTGTAATGTCTTTTTTGGGGTATTTTTTTAGTAGTAGTACTACAGGTACCAGCGGGCCCATTTTTCCGCCGCATGCTGGTACTTGTGGTTCTCCAAGTACCAGCTTGCGGGGAGGCTTGCTGGGCCTTGTAGTACTGCTACTAAAAACAATATCAATCACTTTTCACAAAGGCTATCAGCCCCCAATCCGCAGCCTATTGGATTGGGGGGACAGCCTCGGGCTTCACCCCTTGCCCTTGGGTGGCTGGGGGGGACACCCCTTGATTGAAGGGGTCCCCACTCCCCCAGGGTACCCCGGCCAGGGGTGACTAGTTGGATATTTGATGCCACGGCCGCAAGGCACTGTATAAAAGTGACCCCCGGCTGTGGCATTATCTGTCCAGCTAGTGGAGCCCGGTGCTGGTTTCAAAAATACGGGGGACCCCTACTCTTTTTGTCCCCCGTATTTTTGGAACCAGGACCAGGCGCAGAGCCCTATGCTGGTTGCTTAAATATGGGGGAACCCCTGTCCATTTTTTTCCCATATTTCTGCAACCAGGATCGGCTCAAAGAGCCCGAGGCTGGTTTGCCGTAGGAGGGGGGACCCCACGCAATTTTTTTTTTTACTTTTAAACTTTATTTTTTTGTTTAACAAAGTGCACAATGAAGCCCAGCTCGGATCTCTCAGATCCGGCCGAGATTCATTGTATTAAAGTCGGCAGTGTTTTACAAGTCACTCACGTAAAACACTGCCTAAAAAAACGAATGACATCGACATCGGAAAACCCGAAAATGCAGAATACGGCAGCTTAGTAAATTAGTCGTAATCAATTCAAAAAGTTGCATATTTACACTTTCGATGTCATTCGTGATTGAACTTTGACCTCAAACGGGAAAACACGAATCTTAGTAAATTTACCCCTGTGTTTTATATGTCCATGAAGTGATCAAGGTGCACCAGGCTATAGCGTACTAGGGTGTAGTGCACAGAAAAACAAATTACCCTGTTGGGTTTTTTTAAAACTTATTTTAACTTTTTTTAATTTTACTTTTTTTGCAACTGACAATACACACTAGTGCTTATATGTGATGCAGTGGATGGGGTATGACCTGCGGAGTCAGTGCAGAACCACTGTGTGACAGAATCAGACTTGGGACTGAATACAGCTTATGGATGAACACAGCACAGCACTTGTGGATGGACACAGCACAGCCACTTCTGAATGGACACAGCACAGCACTTGTGGATGGACAAAGCAAAGCACTTGTGGGTGGACACAGCACAGCACTTGTGGATGGACAAAGCACACCCACTTCTGGATGGTCACAGCCACTTCTGGATGGACACAGCACAGCCACCTCTGGATGGACACAGCACAGCCAATACTGGATGGACACAGCACAGCAACCTCTGGATGGACACAGCACAGCCACTTCTGGATGGACACAGCACAGCCACTTCTGGATGGACACAGCACAGCCACTTCTGGGAGGACACAGCACAGCCACTTCTGGATGGACACAGCACAGCCACTTCTGGGTGGACACAGCACAGCCACTTCTGGATGGACACAGCATAGCCACTTCTGGGTGAATACAGCACAGCCACTTCTGGATGGACACAGCACAGCCACTTCTGGATGAACACAGCACAGCCACTTCTGGGTGGACACAGCACAGCTACTTCTGGATGGACACAGCACAGCCACTTTTTATTGAGTCACTGTCACTCTGGACATAGCACAGACACTTATGGTGTCTGGACACAGGCACATGAACCAGCAGAGCACAGCGCAGCATACAGCAGCATGCCGGAGAACATTGTGAAATGGCTCCGAGTCCCGAACCCGCGAGAATCCGTTGCCAGAAGGATGATCTTTTACTTCTGATCCTGGCAGGAAACTCCAAGCTGTGGCTCGGATACTGGAAGTTTGGGTGCGTTTCGGATTAGAGGTAACCATTAGTGCAAAAGAGCCAAGATTTCCGTAGAAGAGCACGGGTTAGAAGCAGTTCTTGAAGTGTGCCGTTATGAGAGTGTATGTCATACTGGTACTTCCAAGTCTTCACAGTCCCTGAGGAGTCTGTGTTTCAGATCTACAGAGGTCCTTCATTAGAAACATGCTTCTCTGACCGGTATGGGTCTTAAAACGCGTAAAGCAAGGTGATCAGGACCCTTTTGACTCTGTAGGCTTGGGAAATTTTGGACACTTACCTTGAACTGAGACTGCTGGTTTCCAGGACTGTGAATGTTTCAAGATGGACCTTATACCATCCAGGTCACCTAGTAGGCAATCCTTGTCCTAAGGCTATGGTTCAAGGGTATCTCTCGTCTCAATGCTTTGGAACGATATGCTTATTACTTTTATTAAAATGTGAGGGTACTGTGAAATTAAATTGTTTAATTGTCATTAGGTGTTACATTACGCTCTCTCTTCTCTGCTGTTGGATCCATGTGACCTATTGAGAGTGGGGATCTGCGGTATTGAGGGGGGAAGTGCACCTGGAGAGTTACAGGGCGTGAACTCAAATCCTTACCTGATATATCATCTTTTATAAGGTTGTGTGTTTTTTGTTTCGTGTGTGGGACAATCATTTCACACTGTTGTGTTATAGATTTCACTCTGGGTGTAATACAGTAAGTATACCTCCAGAATTAACAACTTTGTTATACCTTCAGTATAATCATCCATTACAATGTGCCATTTAATCACCTGCCGCAAGGTGTTATTGATTGCTGATTGTCCGTTTGATCGCACATTGCGCACTTCTACTTTGTCTTTATCCTATATGACATTTAACGTTTATTGTCTTTATCAGTGTTGATGTCACATTGGCTTTAAGTTTGGACTTGCTTTGACGTGCTTTCTTCATTCTTGGTGATGATGGTATTTTCCAGTGCATGGATTGGTGTTTTGTCTCAGGATCAGTGCTGCAAGTGCGGCGGTACGGGGCAGTAGTGCGTACCGCTAATAAATTGCCAGCCGGTAAGCAGCACCATGCTTGCAACCACTGCTGTGTGTGAGGGGAGGAGAGCGCAGTGAATGCCTCTTCTGCCTCAGTGCTCAGGCCGGTATCCACTCTCCCGCAGCGGCGTCTCTCAAATGAGGTGCCGGCTCGTGAGCCAATCAAAGCTCGTGGTCCGGCATCCAATCAGGAGCCTCAGCTGCCGATCCACGAGCTCTGATTGACTAACAAACCGGTGCCTCGTTTGAGAGACACGCCGCCGCCAGAGAGTGGAGACCGGACTGAGCACTGAGGGGCAGGAGAAGCACGCGCTGCGCTTTCCTCCCCTCACACACAGCAGCAGCAGTGAGCAGGGGAGGAATATCTGGCACTGGGGTGGGCATATGTGTATATCTGGCACTGTGGGAGCATATGTGTATTTTTCACTGCAGTACTGGGGGCATATGTGTATCTGGCTTTATTGGGGCATATGTGTATCTGGCACTGTGGACACATATCTGGCACTGTGGGGGAATATGTGTATCTGGCACTGCAGTACTGGCAGCATATGTGTATCTGGCACTACAGTACTGGGGGCATATGTCTATCTGGAACTATTGGGGGCATATGTGTATCTGGCACTGGGGAGGCATATCTGGCACTGTGGGAGCAAATGTGTATTTTTCACTGCAGTACTGGGGGCATATGTGTATCTGGCTTTATTGGGGCATATGTGTATCTGGCACTGTGGACACATATCTGGCACTGTGGGGGAATATGTGTATCTGGCACTGCAGTACTGGTGGCATATGTGTATCTGGCACTATTGGGGGCATATGTGTATCTGGCACTGCACTATTGGGGTCATATGTGTATATGGCTCCCCACATGTGTATAATGCCCCTGTTTTCATTGGCCACGCCCTGTGTGGCATGTGGCCACAATACTACTAGGACACTACTAGGAGATTTTTTCTACTTGCACCACTGTTCAGGATTGTACTGGGAGAACTATATGTTATGTACAGGTAATAACTCTATGTAAAAAAAATATGTGAATCCGCTTGAATTTGTCTGTACAGATTTGCTTCCGGTTTTCTGTCTGCTGGACAGTGAAAACTATCTGTGCGAGAGGGTTGAAACTTGCAAAACTGTTTCGGGATAGTACAAGGTCAATGTTCTCCCACTTCCTTATTAACTCCCATTATTTAATAGCCACACCTGGTATGCAGCGGCTGTGAGAAATGATAATAAATCCGCAAATCCGAAGATGCATGAACATCGGCTATCTTATAACTCTCAGGTTACTCAGGATGTCTGGTAAAATCACGCTGCCGGGGACAGTGAAGCCGCATCCAAAAATGGGGCTGATACAGCTCTCCTGCAACCTGTCAATCAGGCTGCGCCATTTGGTGCATTGCAAGCAACAGTGCAACCCCAGCTCTGCGCAGTGCGGCTTAAACCAATGGAAAGTTGCAAAAAACAACGCTGCAGCGTCTACCTCTAAGTGCAAGGAGACCTGTGTAATATTTCCTGCACTTGACAATATTTCTTGCGCTTGAGGGAATACCATGACTACTTCAGCTCGAGCTTTTATTAAATGTGCAGATACTTAGTTCTTCCAGTATATTCCTGTAGGCAGTGGATTAGTTGAGATGAGTTTCGCTCAAGAATGTTCCGCTCCTTTCTTGTTGCAGTGACTGTCTATTATCATAACAGGACGCATTATTCTCGTCCAGAGTGTTACACTTAAGATGACATAATTAAATGTATTAGTCATTTTGGTTTTATTTTCTTCCTGAAGGCTGGGAAAATAAGCAGAACAACAAGTAAAACTATTTGATAAAGAGCAGCATTAAAAGAAAAAACAATATATGAAAAAAAAAAGCAAACTGAAAACCCAGGAATAAAATGTCTGCAAATTGCACGGAATAATAAAATGGGAATTATGACATCTCAAGCATGTTAACACAATGGTTTAGATTGGATGTATCAACTTATATTTGATTTAGATGTGCATTTTCACATTCTGAACATTGACTACATATTAAGTAGCCCAGAGGCAATAAAGCGCGAGGAACTGTGCTGACTTCATATCTTTGCGTTTAATTTATACAGTGAAGTAGCCTCAGTAAGTGCCTTTTCAATGTGATTTCAGGTGCTGTTGCTGAGAAATATGCCTCCTGCCATTCGGCATTAAGGATATAGCAGTGAAATATTGGGAGCAGATCCGCACTCCAGCCAGTGGGAATAATTAGCTTATTTTTTACTTTATAAGAAATGTTATTAGATTATCTCAGACACAGGCTTTAAAGCCTCCAATAATATATTTTGTCTGCATATTTGTTTAGTGGCAGATTATTTTTCAAGACAACAAGCTCGATTCAGAAGTCTCCCCACAGAACCGGCTGTATAAATGATCCGACATCCGGCGCAGCGGCAAAATATCTTGTTTTACAAGCTGTATAAATTGGAACTCGGCTTCGCAACCACGACAGCCGGATTACTAACGTCGCAAATGTTTATTCCTAAAAATTTGCTGATTAAAAAAAAAATGTTTGATCACTATTTTCACACGTAGGGTCTGATTCTGAGGCAGATGCGTCTGCGTATTGTGTCGCTGTTGCGTCATGATGCTAATGCTGCTTCAATGGCCTTGCACGGCATTTAGCGGTGCGTCCGAATGCGCAAGGACTGAGACATACACTGTCAGCATTCGCAGGTATTAAAATACCGATTGGCTGTTTAGACGCACATCAAAACTTGCACCTGACTCATGGGAGCTGCAGTTTCTCCGACTGAGTATGACCTCTTACAGTATGTGAGCAGATCAGTGCCTTTGAACCCCCAAAGCCCCACCCCCTCCACAAAGACCAACCCACTTCCCAGTGAAACCCCGCCTCCTTTTTTGTGTCTTTCATTGTGCACCTTGACAGTCTTCCTCACGTATTAGGTGGATGCCGTTGGAAGACACAGCTGCAAGCTGAAACTGCACATCAGTGTGATCAGAAGTGGAAAAATCTCCAGGCGAAATGCGTATTTGCCCCAAAGAAGCTTACCCTCCAACCACTTTATAACCGCCGCCAGCCATCACATTAGAATTATTTGGTTCTTCAAAAGATTTGTTGAGTTTTACCTTATTTAAATTATTTATGAGAGTACTGGAACATTAGGACTGTCTTTCTTATGTGGTGTTGCTTGTGTGTCTGAAACGTCTTATTACATTCCTGGGATCTCACAGAGAGACGTCTGTCCTGGGGTGAAACATAGAGGGCGAGATTAGGGCCATCTCGTTAAGCTCCATACAAATGGAAAATACTGAACAAGTCTTCAGTCTTGGAGGAAAAAAAGTGGATGGAAACAGTCAGAGCGGCTACATAGTGTAGTATATTTTCTAAATCATTTTTATCAGTGCAAATGTTAAGTAATACACATACATCAAGAATAATTATAAAAGCTGAACTGATCAATCTCCTGGGACTATAGATGAATGAAAATAACGTCCTGCTAGGTAGAAGGCAGTCCAACGCGTTTCATCAGTGTATTACACTTCCTACCACTGGCTACCTGGCTAAGCAGCAAGAAAAGTTCATAAAAATCCTTTAATCTGCTGCAATGGGTTAAAGAGGATCAGGATCAGATTCACACCACTCTGTATAACAAATTTCTGTATGACTTTATCCCTTGTTGCTTCTTCAACCATCTGTGCCATGTAACTGTCCTGAAGCATGTCTCTGCCGCAAGCCTCATTGCTTTAATTAGTACTTGGAGAGAATCCCACAACCAGGCAAAGAAGCCCTGTCATTATCATTCTGTACACTTCTGCATCTACAGCTGGGTTATGATATAGATTTCAGACACATAAACACAGAACACAGTAATAAAACATGTAATATCAAATTCTTTCTATCTATCTATCTATCTATCTATCTATCTATCTATCTATCTATCTATCTATCTATCTATCTATCCATCCATCCATCCATCCATCCATCCATCCATCCATCTATCTATCTATCTATCTATCTATCTATCTATCTATCTATCTATCTATCTATCTATCATGTGTTCTCATACACTGTATCTGCACTTGCGCCAAACTTCCCCTCTTGGTGCACTTTATCTTCTCACTAGTGTGCACCCCTGGGGTGGCTGGCCTTTGCCGGCTTGGTGTGGTTCCATGACCCGGACTTACATGTAAACTTAGTGTTAGGGACCCAAGAGAGACGAGGTCACCTGGACGCTGGTTGGTGGGCTGGTATTTTTTGTCCAAAAAGTTTGCCAAGAACCTGTTTTGCTCTATGGCAGATTGCTGAGTTTATTATAATTACTCTGCTTAGCAGTGCCTGGTAATGTAGAGTGTGCATCAGCATTATATTTGCTCTTGCAATATAAAATATACTGTGCATCACAATATTAAATGGCACTACTGTCTCTGTAAAATTAGTTCTGCTGAGCAATAACAGACATCCATGCGACCGCAGCCACGGGCAAATGCTAGTATATATATATATATATATATATATATATATATATATATATACTGTATACTAGTTACCAGCCTGTCAAAATGGCAAATGGCAGAACAACTTAACAGAGTAATGTCAGCACTGGTGGCTATGCTTGCCCGAATGTTGCAACACTTGAATTGCTCTGCTAGGCGCTATCTAGTGGCCGCCAGTGCGCAAAACCCTTGAATTTCCCCATAGAGGTAAGGAGCAGGATTTGCTTTTGATATATAGAAGATATTTTTATATCTTTATTTTATTTTTGCAGCTGATTGGACAGTACTAATCTGATTTCTGCGGACAATTTTCCTGTTTTGGTTTTGGTTTTGGTTCCATGCTCATGTTTTGGCTCTGGATTGGTTTTGCCAAAACCACCCTTTCGTGTTTTGGTTTTGGATCTGGATGATTTTGAAAAAAACATTCAAAAAAAGCTAAAATCACACAATTTGGGTGTAATTTTGATCCTACGGTATTATTAACCTCAATAACATTCATTTCAACTCATTTCCAGTCTATTCTGAACACCTCACACCTCACAATATTGTTTTTAGGCCAAAAGGTTGCACCGAGGTAGCTGGATGATTAAGCTAAGCGACACAAGTGCACGGCACAAACACCTGGCCCATCTAGGAGTGGCACTGCAGTGGCCAACAGGATGGCACTTAAAAAAATAGTCCCCATACAGCACATCATGCAGAGAAGTAAAAGAGGCGCAATGAGGTAGCTGTATGACTAAGCTAAGCGACAAAAGTGTGCGGCACAAACACCTGGCTCATCTAGAAGTGGCACTGCAGTGGCAGACAGGATGGTACTGTAAAAAAAATAGTCCACAAACAGCACATCATGCAAAGAAATAAAAGAGGTACAATGAG
Organism: Pseudophryne corroboree; assembly: GCF_028390025.1. NCBI lineage: Eukaryota > Metazoa > Chordata > Amphibia > Anura > Myobatrachidae > Pseudophryne > Pseudophryne corroboree. The sequence goes on along the minus strand of NC_086448.1, from coordinate 22,442,241 downwards.
GTAGCTGTATGACTAAGCTAAGCGACACAAGTGTGCGGCACAAACACCTGGCCCATCTAGGAGTGGCACTGCAGTGGCAGATAGGATGGCACTTAAAAAAAATAGTCCACGAAAAGCACATCATGCAAAGAAGTTAAAGAGGTGCAATGAGGTAGCTGTATGACTAAGCTAAGCGACACAGGTGTGCGGCACAAACACCTGGCTCATCTAGGAGCGGCACTGCAGTGGCAGACAGGATGGTACTGTAAAAAAAATAGTCCCCAAACAGCACATCATACAAAGAAGTAAAAGAGGTGCAATGAGGTAGCTGTATGAGTAAGCTAAGCGACACAGGTGTGCAGCACAAACACCTGGCTCATCTAGGAGTGGCACTGCAGTGGCAGACAGGATGGTACTGTAAAAAAAATAGTCCCCAAACAGCACATCATACAAAGAAGTAAAAGAGGTGCAATGAGGTAGCTGTGTGAGTAAGCTAAGCGACACAAGTGTGCGGCACAAACACCTGGCCCATCTATGGTTGCCACTGCAGTCCCACTGCACTAATGGTGGATACCGGACGCACTTCTAATACCAACATCGCTGTCTTGGCCTCTGTTATCCACTTTGCAACAGGATGACTGCTGTCATATTTCATCTTCCTCGCAAAGGACTATTGGACAATCATTTGCTTAGTTGAAGTAGTACAAGTGGTCTTTCGACTTCCCCTCTGCGATGACGATCAACTCCCAGCAGCAACAGCAGCAGCAGGACGTGATTCTTGATATTTCCCTATTTTATCCTCCAAATTTTTGTTCTCCATTATTTTTCTGGAGTTATATAACAATATGCGGCACAGGAGAGCGTACCTCTACACCACACAGGGCAAACCCTGTAAAAATTATTTGTATTAAATATTAATAGCCCCTTTATTTGGAGTAAATAATATACAGCACAGGATAGCACCACTGAACTTATATGGCAGCACCACTGGACTGGACTTATACGCCAGTACCACTGGAATTATACGGTAGTATCACTGGATTTATATGACAGTATCACTGGAATTATACGGCAGTACCTCTGGACATATATGGCAGTATCAGTGGAATTATATGGCAGTACCATTGAATATATACGGCAGTATCACTGGACATATACGGCAGTATCACTGGAATTATGCGGCAGTACCACTGGATTTATACGGAAGTATCACTGGAATTATACGTCAGTATCACTGGAATTATACAGCAGTACCATTGGACTTATTCGGCAGTACCACTGGACTAGATTTATACAGCAGTATCACTGGATTTATACGGCAGTACCACTGGACTTATATACCAGTAACACTGGAATTATATGGCAGTATCACTGAATTTATACTGCAGTATCACTGGAATTATTCTGCAGTATCACTGGAATTATATGGCAGTACCACTGGATTTATACGCCAGTACTACTAGAATTATATGGCAGTATCACTGGAATTATATGGCAGTACCACTGAACATATATGACAGTATCACTGGACATATATGGCAGTGTTACTGGAATTATATGGCAGTACCACTGGACTTATACGGCAGTACCACTGTACATAAACGGCAGTACCACTGGACATATACGGCAGTATCACTGGAATTATATGGGAGTACCACTGGATATATATGGCAGTATCACTGGACATATACGGCAGTATTACTGGACATATATACGGCAGTACCACTGGATTTATACAGCAGCACAGGGACACCACTGTAACTGGACTGATGCAGGAAAACACAGCACCACTGCACTGGACTTATTCAGGAGCACTGGACATATGGCAGCAGAGGACACCACCACTGTGATTGGACTGATGCAGCATAAGACACTACACTGGACTGAGCAGCACAAGACAGCATTGGAATTGAGGATGGAGACACGTCCTCTCTCTACACTCTCCTATGCCAGAGTAAAAATGGCGGGGACGCAGGACTCCTTATATGGAATCCAAACCCCGCGAGAATCCGACAGCGGAATGATGACGTTTTGCCTCGTTGTGGTTTCCGAGTCAGGTGGGAAAACCCAAGCCTGATTCGAATAGTGAAGTTCAGGGGGTTTCGGTTTTCAGGAAACCGAACCCGCTCATCTCTAATTTCTTAGTACTGTCATTTGGAATTGCGCACTGCCTGTTACTTACAAACATTCTGATCCTGTAAACATCCGGCAGCACCTGCCATTGATTTGCAAACTCCTATGAGTATAGGACATACTTAACAGCTGTGAGCATGGAAGAAAGTCTATGTGACCCCACAGCCATGGGCCAAAAGCTACACAGGGATACAAGGTCTAAAGTGTGACCAGCAACCAACCCCCAACACAAACAACAATACCAAGATAATAATTGACATTAAACCCAATGCGCTCAAAAGGCAGATGCAAAACTGCAGGTTTGAACTAAAAACACGCCACAACCACCATTAATAACAATGGGGGTCATTCCGAGTTGTTCGCTCTGTAAATTTCTTCGCATCGCAGCGATTTTCCGCTTAGTGCGCATGCGCAATGTCCGCACTGCGACTGCGCCAAGTAAATTTGCTATGCAGGTAGGAATTTTACTCACGGTTTTTTCCTCGTTCTGGTGATCGTAATGTGATTGACAGGAAGTGGGTGTTTCTGGGCGGAAACAGGCCGTTTTATGGGAGTGTGTGAAAAAACGCTACCGTTTCTGTGAAAAACGCGGGAGTGGCTGGAGAAACGGAGGAGTGGCTGGGCGAACGCTGGGTGTGTTTGTGACGTCAAACCAGGAACGACAAGCACTGAACTGATCGCAGATGCCGAGTAAGTCTCGAGTTATGTCTTATCGCAATATTGCGAATCTTTCGTTCGCAATTTTAAGAAGCTAAGATTCACTCCCAGTAGGCGGCGGCTTAGCGTGTGCAAAGCTGCTAAAAGCAGCTTGCGAGTTAACAACTCTGAATGACCCCCAATAAGTAGTGAGTAAATTGGAAAGACGTTTACATGACGTTATAAATTCAATCACTCAGATATGTTGTATTGATTCACAAAAAGCAGAGAAAAAGTCAATATGCTTTGCCTGTCTAGATCATAAAACTGTCCCTGACATGCGGTAATAAGTTTAGCTAGTGAGAGACTTGCTTAGGATCTACCGCGCTTATCAAGGACATAGTGCATCTTAAAACACCTCAGAAAGCTGTAACCTATAGGAGCATCCTGAAATTAGAGCAAGAATCCAGACCCGACGCTCTGATCTCCCCGTCCATTCTGGACTTGTAAACGAAGCAAAAATAAGAATTTACTCACCGGTAATTCTATTTCTCGTAGTCCGTAGTGGATGCTGGGAACTCCGTAAGGACCAGAGGGAATAGAGGGCTCCGAAGGAGGCTGGGCACTCTAGAAAGATTTATGACTACCTGGTGTGCACTGGCTCCTCCCACTATGACCCTCCTCCAAGCCTCAGTTAGGACACTGTGCCCGGACGAGCTGACATAATAAGGAAGGATTTTGAATCCCGGGTAAGACTCATACCAGCCACACCAATCACACTGTACAACTCGTGATACTATATCCAGTTTGACAGTATGAAAAACAACTGAGCCTCTCAACAGATGGCTCAACAATAACCCTTTAGTTAACAATAACTATTTACAAGTATTGCAGACAATCCGCACTTGGGATGGGCGCCCAGCATCCACTACGGACTACGAGAAATAGAATTACCGGTGAGTAAATTCTTATTTTCTCTGACGTCCTAGTGGATGCTGGGAACTCCGTAAGGACCATGGGGATTATACCAAAGCTCCCAAACGGGCGGGAGAGTGCGGATGACTCTGCAGCACCGAATGAGAGAACTCCAGGTCCTCCTCAGCCAGGGTATCAAATTTGTAGAATTTTGCAAACGTGTTTGCCCCTGACCAAGTAGCTGCTCGGCAAAGTTGTAAAGCCGAGACCCCTCGGGCAGCCGCCCAAGATGAGCCCACTTTCCTTGTGGAATGGGCATTTACAGATTTTGGCTGTGGCAGGCCTGCCACAGAATGTGCAAGCTGAATTGTACTACAAATCCAGCGAGCAGTAGTCTGCTTAGAAGCAGGAGCACCCAGCTTGTTGGGTGCATACAGGATAAACAGCGAGTCAGAGTTTCTGACTCCAGCCGTCCTGGAAACATATATTTTCAGGGCCCTGACAACGTCTAGCAACTTGGAGTCCTCCAAATCCTTAGTAGCCGCAGGCACCACAATAGGCTGGTTCAGGTGAAACGCTGACACCACCTTAGGTAGAAACTGGGGACGAGTCCTCAATTCTGCCCTATCCATATGGAAAATCAGATAAGGGCTTTTACATGATAAAGCCGCCAATTCTGACACTCGCCTGGCTGAAGCCAAGGCCAATAACATGACCACTTTCCACGTGAGATATTTTAGATCCACGGTTTTTAGTGGCTCAAACCAATGTGATTTTAAGAAACTCAACACCACGTTGAGATCCCAAGGTGCCACAGGGGGCACAAACGGGGGCTGAATATGCAGCACTCCTTTCACAAATGTCTGAACTTCAGGTACTGAAGCTAGTTCTTTTTGAAAGAAAATCGACAGAGCCGAGATCTGTACCTTAATGGAGCCTAGCTTTAGGCCCATATTCACTCCTGTTTGCAGGAAATGCAGAAATCGACCCAGCTGAAATTCCTCTGTTGGGGCCTTTTTTGCCTCGCACCATGCAACATATTTCCGCCATATGCGGTGATAATGCTTTGCCGTAACATCTTTCCTGGCCTTAATAAGCGTAGGAATGACTTCTTCCGGAATACCCTTTTCCTTCAGGATCCGGTGTTCAACCGCCATGCCGTCAAACGCAGCCGCTGTAAGTCTTGGAACAGACAGGGCCCCTGCTGTAGCAGGTCCTGTCTGAGCGGTAGAGGCCACGGGTCCTCTGAGAGCATCTCTTGAAGTTCCGGGTACCACGCTCGTCTTGGCCAATCCGGAACCACGAGAATTGTGTTTACTCCTCGCTTTCTTATTATTCTCAATACCTTTGGTATGAGAGGCAGAGGAGGGAACACATAAACCGACTGGTACACCCACGGTGTCACTAGAGCGTCCACAGCTATCGTCTGAGGGTCCCTTGACCTGGCGCAATATCTTTTTAACTTTTTGTTGAGGCGGGACGCCATCATGTCCACCTGTGGTTTTTCCCAACAGTTTACCAGCATCTGGAAGACTTCTGGATGAAGTCCCCACTCTCCCGGGTGGAGGTCGTGTCTGCTGAGGAAGTCTGCTTCCAAGTTGTCCACTCCCGGAATGAACACTGCTGACAGTGCTAGTACACGATTCTCCGCCCATCGGAGAATTCTTGTGGCTTCTGCCATCGCCATCCTGCTTCTTGTGCCGCCCTGTCGATTTACATGGGCGACTGCCATGATGTTGTCTGACTGGATCAGCACCGGCTGGTGTAGGAGCAGGGATTTTGCTTGACTTAGGGCATTGTAGATGGCCCGTAGTTCCAGAATATTTATGTAAAGGGAAGTCTCCTGACTCGACCATAGTCCTTGGAAGTTTCTTCCCTGTGTGACTGCCCCCCAGCCTCGAAGGCTGGCATCCGTGGTCACCAGGACCCAGTCCTGTATGCCGAACCTGCGGCCCTCTAGGAGATGGGCACTCTGCAGCCACCACAGTAGAGACACCCTGGTTCTTGGAGACAGGGTTATTAAGCGATGCATCTGAAGATGCGATCCGGACCACTGGTCCAACAGGTCCCACTGAAAGATTCTGGCATGGAACCTGCCGAAGGGAATTGCTTCGTAAGAAGCCACCATCTTTCCCAGGACCCGCGTGCAGCGATGCACTGATACCTGTTTTGGTTTCAGGAGGTCTCTGACTAGAGATGACAACTCCCTGGCTTTCTCCTCCGGAAGAAACACTTTTTTCTGGACTGTATCCAGAATCATACCCAGGAACAGTAGCCGTGTCGTCGGCACCAGCTGTGACTTTGGGATATTCAGAATCCAGCCGTGCTGGTGCAGCACCTCCTGAGATAGTGCTACTCCCACCAACAATTGTTCCTTGGACCTCGCTTTTATTAGGAGATCGTCCAAGTACGGGATAATTAAAACTCCCTTTTTTCGAAGGAGTATCATCATTTCCACCATAACCTTGGTAAATACCCTCGGTGCCGTGGACAGTCCAAACGGCAGCGTCTGGAATTGGTAATGGCAATCCTGTACCACAAATCTGAGGTACTCCTGGTGAGGATGGTAAATGGGGACATGCAAGTAAGCATCCTTGATGTCCAGGGATACCATGTAATCCCCCTCGTCCAGGCTTGCAATAACCGCCCTGAGCGATTCCATCTTGAACTTGAATTTTTTTATGTATGTGTTCAAGGATTTTAAATTTAAAATGGGTCTCACCGAACCGTCCAGTTTCGGTACCACAAATAGTGTGGAATAGTAACCCCGGCCTTGTTGAAGTAGGGGTACCTTGATTATCACCTGCTGGGAATACAGCTTGTGAATTGCCGCTAGCACCGCCTCCCTGTCTGAGGGAGCAATCGGCAAGGCAGATTTTAGGAACCGGTGGGGTGGAGTCGCCTCGAATTCCAGTTTGTACCCCTGAGATACTATTTGAAGGATCCAGGGATCCACCTGTGAGCGAGCCCACTGATCGCTGAAATTCTTGAGGCGGCCCCCCACCGTACCTGGCTCCGCCTGTGGAGCCCCACCGTCATGCGGCGGACTTGGAAGAAGAAGCGGGGGAGGACTTTTGCTCCTGGGAACCTGCTGTTTGTTGCAGCCTTTTTCCCCTACCTCTGCCTCTGGATAGAAAAGACCCGCCTTTTCCACGCCTGTTTTTCTGGGTCCGAAAGGACTGAACCTGATAAAACGGCGCCTTCTTAGGCTGTGAGGGGACATGGGGTAAAAATGCTGACTTCCCAGACGTTGCTGTGGAAACTAGGTCCGAGAGACCATCCCCAAATAATTCCTCACCCTTATATGGCAACACTTCCATGTGCCTTTTAGAATCTGCATCTCCTGTCCACTGGCGAGTCAATAAGCCTCTCCTAGCAGAAATGGACAATGCACTTACTTTAGATGCCAGTCGGCAGATTTCCCTCTGTGCATCTCTCATATATAAGACTGAGTCTTTGATATGGTCTATGGTTAACAGGATCGTGTCTCTGTCTAATGTGTCAATATTTTCTGACAGTTTATCTGACCACGCAGCGGCAGCACTGCACATCCAAGCTGACGCAATAGCTGGCCTAAGTATAATGCCTGAGTGTGTATATACAGACTTCAGGATCGCCTCCTGCTTTCTATCAGCAGGTTCCTTGAGGGCGGCCGTATCCGGAGATGGTAGTGCCACCTTTTTAGACAAACGTGTGAGCGCTTTATCCACCCTAGGAGGTGTTTCCCAACGTGACCTATCCTCTGGCGGGAAAGGGAACGCCATTAGTACCTTCTTAGGAATTACCAATTTTTTATCATCTTATGTAAGGAGTCTATACGTGCACTCATTTCTTTCCATAAGCTCAACCACTCAGGTGTCTGCCCCGCAGGGGGTGACATCCCTTCTAAAGGCATCTGCTCCGTCTCCACTAGAGATGAGCGGGTTCGGTTCCTCGGAATCCGAACCCGCCCGAACTTCATTTTTTTTTTACACGGGCCCGAGTGACTCGGATCTTCCCGCCTTGCTCGGTTAACCCGAGCGCGCCCGAACGTCATCATCCCGCTGTCGGATTCTCGCGAGGCTCGGATTCTATCGCGAGACTCGGATTCTATATAAGGAGCCGCGCGTCGCCGCCATTTTCACACGTGCATTGAGATTCATAGGGAGAGGACGTGGCTGGCGTCCTCTCCGTTTATAGAGAAGAGAGTGAGACTAGAGTACAGAGAGACACAGTAGTAATTTTGGGGAGCATTAGGAGGAGTACTACTACTTGCTGAAGTGATAGATAGATAGTGTGACTGTATAATGTATATCTGACTTGTGGGGGAGACACTGACAGTGGGGAGCAGTTAGAGTCTGAGAGCAGGACTCAGGAGTACATATAACGTACAGTGCACACTTTTGCTGCCAGAGTGCCACACTGCCATTGTGACCACACTGACCACCAGTATAATATATATTGTGATTGTCTGCTTAGGAGTACTACTTGCAAGTTGCTGATAGTGTGACCAGTGACCTGACCACCAGTTTAATAATCACCACCAGTTTAATATATATATATATATATATATATAATTGTATATAATATATATATAATATTGTATACCACCTACCCGTGGTTTTTTTTTTTCTTTCTTCTTTATACATACTACTATAGTAGCTTACTGTAGCAGTCTGCTGTGCTGCTGAGCTGACAGTGTCCAGCAGGTCCGTCATCAGTCATTACATAATAAATATATCTACCTGTCCGGCTGCAGTACTAGTGTGATATTATATATATATATATATTGATTTCATCTCATTATCATCCAGTCTATATTAGCAGCAGACACAGTACGGTAGTCCACGGCTGTAGCTACCTCTGTGTCGGCAGTCGCTCGTCCATCCATAATTGTATACCACCTACCCGTGGTTTTTTTTTTTCTTTCTTCTTTATACATACTACTATAGTAGCTTACTGTAGCAGTCTGCGGTGCTGCTGAGCTGACAGTGTCCAGCAGGTCCGTCATCAGTCATTACATAATAAATATATCTACCTGTACGGCTGCAGTACTAGTGTGATATTATATATATATATATATATTGATTTCATCTCATTATCATCCAGTCTATATTAGCAGCAGACACAGTACGGTAGACCACGGCTGTAGCTACCTCTGTGTCGGCAGTCGCTCGTCCATCCATAAGTATACTAGTATCCATCCATCTCCATTGTTTACCTGAGGTGCCTTTTAGTTGTGCCTATTAAAATATGGAGAACAAAAATGTTGAGGTTCCAAAATTAGGGAAAGATCAAGATCCACTTCCACCTCATGCTGAAGCTGCTGCCACTAGTCATGGCCGAGACGATGAAATGCCAGCAACGTCGTCTGCCAAGGCCGATGCCCAATGTCATAGTACAGAGCATGTAAAATCCAAAACACCAAATATCAGTAAAAAAAGGACTCCAAAATCTAAAATAAAATTGTCGGAGGAGAAGCGTAAACTTGCCAATATGCCATTTACCACACGGAGTGGCAAGGAACGGCTGAGGCCCTGGCCTATGTTCATGGCTAGTGGTTCAGCTTCACATGAGGATGGAAGCACTCAGCCTCTCGCTAGAAAAATGAAAAGACTCAAGCTGGCAAAAGCACCGCAAAGAACTGTGCGTTCTTCGAAATCCCAAATCCACAAGGAGAGTCCAATTATGTCGGTTGCGATGCCTGACCTTCCCAACACTGGACGTGAAGAGCATGCGCCTTCCACCATTTGCACGCCCCCTGCAAGTGCTGGAAGGAGCACCCGCAGTCCAGTTCCTGATAGAGATGAGCGGGTTCGGTTCCTCGGAATCCGAACCCGCCCGAACTTCATGTTTTTTTACACGGGTCCGAGCGACTCGGATCTTCCCGCCTTGCTCGGTTAACCCGAGCGCGCCCGAACGTCATCATCACGCTGTCGGATTCTCGCGAGGCTCGGATTCTATCGCGAGACTCGGATTCTATATAAGGAGACGCGCGTCGCCGCCATTTTTCACACGTGCATTGAGATTCATAGGGAGAGGACGTGTCTGGCGTCCCCTCCGTTTATAGAGATTCGAGAAGAGAGTGAGACAGAGAGAGACACAGTAGTAATTTGGGGAGCATTAGGAGGAGTACTACTACTACTAGTACTTGCTGAAGTGATAGAGAGAGATAGTGTGACTGTATTGTCTGACTTGTGGGGGAGACACTGACAGTGGGGAGCAGTTAGAGTCTGAGAGCAGGACTCAGGACTCGTCAGGAGTACATATAACGTACAGTGCACACTTTTGCTGCCAGAGTGCCAGACACACTGCCATTGTTTGTGACCACACTGACCACCAGTATAATATATATTGTGATTGTCTGCTTAGGACTCAGGAGTACTACTTGCAAGTTGCTGATAGTGTGACCAGTGACCTGACCACCAGTTTAATAAATCACCACCAGTTTATGAGTTTAATATATATTATATATATATATATATATATATATAATTGTATATAATATATATATAATATTGTATACCACCTAGCACCTACCCGTGTTTTTTTTTTTTCTTTCTTCTTTATACATACTACTGTAGTAGCTTACTGTAGCAGTCTGCGGTGCTGCTGAGCTGACAGTGTCCAGCAGGTCCGTCATCAGTCATTACATAATAAATATATAATATATACCTGTCCGGCTGCAGTACTAGTGATATTATATATACATATATATTGATTTCATCTCATTATCATCCAGTCTATATTATCAGCAGACACAGTACGTTAGTCCACGGCTGTAGCTACCTCTGTGTCGGCACTCGGCAGTCCATCCATAATTGTATACCACCTACCCGTGGTTGTTTTTTTTTTCTTTCTTCTTTATACATACTACTATAGTAGCTAACTGTAGCAGTCTGCGGTGCTGCTGAGCTGACAGTGTCCAGCAGGTCCGTCATCAGTCATTACATAATAAATATATAATATATACCTGTCCGGCTGCAGTACTAGTGATATTATATATACATATATATTGATTTCATCTCATTATCATCCAGTCTATATTATCAGCAGACACAGTACGTTAGTCCACGGCTGTAGCTACCTCTGTGTCGGCACTCGGCAGTCCATCCATAATTGTATACCACCTACCCGTGGTTGTTTTTTTTTTTCTTTCTTCTTTATACATACTACTATAGTAGCTTACTGTAGCAGTCTGCGGTGCTGCTGAGCTGACAGTGTCCAGCAGGTCCGTCATCAGTCATTACATAATAAATATATAATATATACCTGTCCGGCTGCAGTACTAGTGATATTATATATACATATATATTGATTTCATCTCATTATCATCCAGTCTATATTATCAGCAGACACAGTACGTTAGTCCACGGCTGTAGCTACCTCTGTGTCGGCACTCGGCAGTCCATCCATAATTGTATACCACCTACCCGTGGTTGTTTTTTTTTTCTTTCTTCTTTATACATACTACTATAGTAGCTTACTGTAGCAGTCTGCGGTGCTGCTGAGCTGACAGTGTCCAGCAGGTCCGTCATCAGTCATTACATAATAAATATATAATATATACCTGTCCGGCTGCAGTACTAGTGATATTATATATACATATATATTGATTTCATCTCATTATCATCCAGTCTATATTATCAGCAGACACAGTACGTTAGTCCACGGCTGTAGCTACCTCTGTGTCGGCACTCGGCAGTCCATCCATAATTGTATACCACCTACCCGTGGTTGTTTTTTTTTTCTTTCTTCTTTATACATACTACTATAGTAGCTTACTGTAGCAGTCTGCGGTGCTGCTGAGCTGACAGTGTCCAGCAGGTCCGTCATCAGTCATTACATAATAAATATATAATATATACCTGTCCGGCTGCAGTACTAGTGATATTATATATACATATATATTGATTTCATCTCATTATCATCCAGTCTATATTATCAGCAGACACAGTACGTTAGTCCACGGCTGTAGCTACCTCTGTGTCGGCACTCGGCAGTCCATCCATAATTGTATACCACCTACCCGTGGTTGTTTTTTTTTTCTTTCTTCTTTATACATACTACTATAGTAGCTTACTGTAGCAGTCTGCGGTGCTGCTGAGCTGACAGTGTCCAGCAGGTCTGTCATCAGTCATTACATAATAAATATATAATATATACCTGTCCGGCTGCAGTACTAGTGATATTATATATACATATATATTGATTTCATCTCATTATCATCCAGTCTATATTAGCAGCAGACACAGTACGTTAGTCCACGGCTGTAGCTACCTCTGTGTCGGCACTCGGCAGTCCATCCATAATTGTATACCACCTACCCGTGGTTGTTTTTTTTTTCTTTCTTCTTTATACATACTACTATAGTAGCTTACTGTAGCAGTCTGCGGTGCTGCTGAGCTGACAGTGTCCAGCAGGTCTGTCATCAGTCATTACATAATAAATATATAATATATACCTGTCCGGCTGCAGTACTAGTGATATTATATATACATATATATTGATTTCATCTCATTATCATCCAGTCTATATTAGCAGCAGACACAGTACGGTAGTCCACGGCTGTAGCTACCTCTGTGTCGGCACTCGGCAGTCCATCCATAAGTATACTAGTATCCATCCATCTCCATTGTTTACCTGAGGTGCCTTTTAGTTGTCCCTATTAAAATATGGAGAACAAAAATGTTGAGGTTCCAAAATTAGGGAAAGATCAAGATCCACTTCCACCTCGTGCTGAAGCTGCTGCCACTAGTCATGGCCGAGACGATGAAATGCCAGCAACGTCGTCTGCCAAGGCCGATGCCCAATGTCATAGTACAGAGCATGTAAAATCCAAAACACCAAATATCAGTAAAAAAAGGACTCCAAAACCTAAAATAAAATTGTCGGAGGAGAAGCGTAAACTTGCCAATATGCCATTTACCACACGGAGTGGCAAGGAACGGCTGAGGCCCTGGCCTATGTTCATGGCTAGTGGTTCAGCTTCACATGAGGATGGAAGCACTCAGCCTCTCGCTAGAAAAATGAAAAGACTCAAGCTGGCAAAAGCACCGCAAAGAACTGTGCGTTCTTCGAAATCCCAAATCCACAAGGAGAGTCCAATTGTGTCGGTTGCGATGCCTGACCTTCCCAACACTGGACGTGAAGAGCATGCGCCTTCCACCATTTGCACGCCCCCTGCAAGTGCTGGAAGGAGCACCCGCAGTCCAGTTCCTGATAGTCAGATTGAAGATGTCAGTGTTGAAGTACACCAGGATGAGGAGGATATGGGTGTTGCTGGCGCTGGGGAGGAAATTGACCAGGAGGATTCTGATGGTGAGGTGGTTTGTTTAAGTCAGGCACCCGGGGAGACACCTGTTGTCCGTGGGAGGAATATGGCCATTGACATGCCTGGTGAAAATACCAAAAAAATCAGCTCTTCGGTGTGGCAGTATTTCAACAGAAATGCGGACAACAGGTGTCAAGCCGTGTGTTGCCTTTGTCAAGCTGTAATAAGTAGGGGTAAGGACGTTAACCACCTCGGAACATCCTCCCTTATACGTCACCTGCAGCGCATTCATAATAAGTCAGTGACAAGTTCAAAAACTTTGGGTGACAGTGGAAGCAGTCCACTGACCAGTAAATCCCTTCCTCTTGTAACCAAGCTCACGCAAACCACCCCACCAACTCCCTCAGTGTCAATTTCCTCCTTACCCAGGAATGCCAATAGTCCTGCAGGCCATGTCACTGGCAATTCTGACGAGTCCTCTCCTGCCTGGGATTCCTCCGATGCATCCTTGAGTGTAATGCCTACTGCTGCTGGCGCTGCTGTTGTTGCTGCTGGGAGTCGATCGTCATCCCAGAGGGGAAGTCGTAAGCCCACTTGTACTACTTCCAGTAAGCAATTGACTGTCCAACAGTCCTTTGCGAGGAAGATGAAATATCACAGCAGTCATCCTGCTGCAAAGCGGATAACTGAGGCCTTGACAACTATGTTGGTGTTAGACGTGCGTCCGGTATCCGTCGTTAGTTCACAGGGAACTAGACAATTTATTGAGGCAGTGTGCCCCCGTTACCAAATACCATCTAGGTTCCACTTCTCCAGGCAGGCGATACCGAGAATGTACACGGACGTCAGAAAAAGACTCACCAGTGTCCTAAAAAATGCAGTTGTACCCAATGTCCACTTAACCACGGACATGTGGACAAGTGGAGCAGGGCAGGGTCAGGACTATATGACTGTGACAGCCCACTGGGTAGATGTATGGACTCCCGCCGCAAGAACAGCAGCGGCGGCACCAGTAGCAGCATCTCGCAAATGCCAACTCTTTCCTAGGCAGGCTACGCTTTGTATCACCGCTTTCCAGAATACGCACACAGCTGAAAACCTCTTACGGCAACTGAGGAAGATCATCGCGGAATGGCTTACCCCAATTGGACTCTCCTGTGGATTTGTGGCATCGGACAACGCCAGCAATATTGTGTGTGCATTAAATATGGGCAAATTCCAGCACGTCCCATGTTTTGCACATACCTTGAATTTGGTGGTGCAGAATTTTTTAAAAAACGACAGGGGTGTGCAAGAGATGCTGTCGGTGGCCAGAAGAATTGCGGGACACTTTCGGCGTACAGGCACCACGTACAGAAGACTGGAGCACCACCAAAAACAACTGAACCTGCCCTGCCATCATCTGAAGCAAGAAGTGGTAACGAGGTGGAATTCAACCCTCTATATGCTTCAGAGGTTGGAGGAGCAGCAAAAGGCCATTCAAGCCTATACAATTCAGCACGATATAGGAGGTGGAATGCACCTGTCTCAAGCGCAGTGGAGAATGATTTCAACATTGTGCAAGGTTCTGATGCCCTTTGAACTTGCCACACGTGAAGTCAGTTCAGACACTGCCAGCCTGAATCAGGTCATTCCCCTCATCAGGCTTTTGCAGAAGAAGCTGGAGACATTGAAGGAGGAGCTAACACAGAGCGATTCCGCTAGGCATGTGGGACTTGTGGATGGAGCCCTTAATTCGCTTAACAAGGATTCACGGGTGGTCAATCTGTTGAAATCAGAGCACTACATTTTGGCCACCATGCTCGATCCTAGATTTAAAGCCTACCTTGGATCTCTCTTTCCGGCAGACACAAGTCTGCTGGGGTTCAAAGACCTGCTGGTGAGAAAATTGTCAAGTCAAGCGGAACGCGACCTGTCAACATCTCCTCCTTCACATTCTCCCGCAACTGGGGGTGCGAGGAAAAGGCTCAGAATTCCGAGCCCACCCGCTGGCGGTGATGCAGGGCAGTCTGGAGCGACTGCTGATGCTGACATCTGGTCCGGACTGAAGGACCTGACAACGATTACGGACATGTCGTCTACTGTCACTGCATATGATTCTCTCACCATTGAAAGAAGTTGCCCTCCCACAAGTGTGTACTCCGAAAGAGTGTTTTAGTGCCGCCGCTCACCTTGTCAGCAATCGGCGTACGAGGTTACATCCAGAAAATGTGGAGAAGATGATGTTCATTAAAATGAATTATAATCAATTCCTCCGTGGAGACATTGACCAGCAGCAATTGCCTCCACAAAGTACACAGGGAGCTGAGATGGTGGATTCCAGTGGGGACGAATTGATAATCTGTGAGGAGGGGGATGTACACGGTGATATATCGGAGGATGATGATGAGGTGGACATCTTGCCTCTGTAGAGCCAGTTTGTGCAAGGAGAGATTAATTGCTTCTTTTTTGGTGGGGGTCCAAACCAACCCGTCATTTCAGTCACAGTCGTGTGGCAGACCCTGTCACTGAAATGATGGGTTGGTTAAAGTGTGCATGTCCTGTTTATACAACATAAGGGTGGGTGGGAGGGCCCAAGGACAATTCCATCTTGCACCTCTTTTTTCTTTAATTTTTCTTTGCGTCATGTGCTGTTTGGGGAGTGTTTTTTGGAAGGGCCATCCTGCGTGACACTGCAGTGCCACTCCTAGATGGGCCAGGTGTTTGTGTCGGCCACTAGGGTCGCTTATCTTACTCACACAGCTACCTCATTGCGCCTCTTTTTTTCTTTGCGTCATGTGCTGTTTGGGGAGGGTTTTTTGGAAGGGCCATCCTGCGTGACACTGCAGTGCCACTCCTAGATGGGCCCGGTGTTTGTGTCGGCCACTAGGGTCGCTTATCTTACTCACACAGCTACCTCATTGCGCCTCTTTTTTTCTTTGCGTCATGTGCTGTTTGGGGAGTGTTTTTTGGAAGGGCCATCCTGCGTGACACTGCAGTGCCACTCCTAGATGGGCCCGGTGTTTGTGTCGGCCACTAGGGTCGCTTATCTTACTCACACAGCTACCTCATTGCGCCTCTTTTTTTCTTTGCGTCATGTGCTGTTTGGGGAGTGTTTTTTGGAAGGGCCATCCTGCGTGACACTGCAGTGCCACTCCTAGATGGGCCAGGTGTTTGTGTCGGCCACTAGGGTCGCTTATCTTACTCACACAGCTACCTCATTGCGCCTCTTTTTTTCTTTGCGTCATGTGCTGTTTGGGGAGGGTTTTTTGGAAGGGCCATCCTGCGTGACACTGCAGTGCCACTCCTAGATGGGCCCGGTGTTTGTGTCGGCCACTAGGGTCGCTTATCTTACTCACACAGCTACCTCATTGCGCCTCTTTTTTTCTTTGCGTCATGTGCTGTTTGGGGAGTGTTTTTTGGAAGGGCCATCCTGCGTGACACTGCAGTGCCACTCCTAGATGGGCCCGGTGTTTGTGTCGGCCACTAGGGTCGCTTATCTTACTCACACAGCTACCTCATTGCGCCTTTTTTTCTTTGCGTCATGTGCTGTTTGGGGGGTGTTTTTTGGATGGGCCATCCTGCGTGACACTGCAGTGCCACTCCTAGATGGGCCCGGTGTTTGTGTCTGCCACTAGGGTCGCTTATCTTACTCACACAGCTACCTCATTGCGCCTCTTTTTTTCTTTGCGTCATGTGCTGTTTGGGGAGTGTTTTTTGGAAGGGCCATCCTGCGTGACACTGCAGTGCCACTCCTAGATGGGCCCGGTGTTTGTGTCGGCCACTAGGGTCGCTTATCTTACTCACACAGCTACCTCATTGCGCCTCTTTTTTTCTTTGCGTCATGTGCTGTTTGGGGAGTGTTTTTTGGAAGGGCCATCCTGCGTGACACTGCAGTGCCACTCCTAGATGGGCCCGGTGTTTGTGTCTGCCACTAGGGTCGCTTATCTTACTCACACAGCTACCTCATTGCGCCTCTTTTTTTCTTTGCGTCATGTGCTGTTTGGGGAGTGTTTTTTGGAAGGGCCATCCTGCGTGACACTGCAGTGCCACTCCTAGATGGGCCCGGTGTTTGTGTCGGCCACTAGGGTCGCTTATCTTACTCACACAGCTACCTCATTGCGCCTCTTTTTTTCTTTGCGTCATGTGCTGTTTGGGGAGTGTTTTTTGGAAGGGCCATCCTGCGTGACACTGCAGTGCCACTCCTAGATGGGCCCGGTGTTTGTGTCGGCCACTAAGGTCGCTTAGCTTACTCACACAGCTACCTCATTGCGCCTCTTTTTTTCTTTGCGTCATGTGCTGTTTGGGGAGTGTTTTTTGGAAGGGCCATCCTGCGTGACACTGCAGTGCCACTCCTAGATGGGCCCGGTGTTTGTGTCGGCCACTAGGGTCGCTTATCTTACTCACACAGCTACCTCATTGCGCCTCTTTTTTTCTTTGCGTCATGTGCTGTTTGGGGAGGGTTTTTTGGAAGGGCCATCCTGCGTGACACTGCAGTGCCACTCCTAGATGGGCCCGGTGTTTGTGTCGGCCACTAGGGTCGCTTAGCTTAGTCATCCAGCGACCTCGGTGCAAATTTTAGGACTAAAAATAATATTGTGAGGTGTGAGGTATTCAGAATAGACTGAAAATGAGTGGAAATTATGGTTTTTGAGGTTAATAATACTTTGGGATCAAAATGACCCCCAAATTCTATGATTTAAGCTGTTTTTTAGTGTTTTTTGAAAAAAACACCCGAATCCAAAACACTCCCGAATCCGACAAAAAAAAATTCGGTGAGGTTTTGCCAAAACGCGGCCAAACCCAAAACACGGCAGCGGAACCGAACCCAAAACCAAAACACAAAACCCGAAAAATTTCAAGTGCACATCTCTAGTCTCCACATCATTATCCTCATCAAACATGTCGACACAGCCGTACCGACACACCGCACACACACAGTGAATGCTCCAACAGAGGACAGGACCCACAAAAGCCCTTTGGGGGGACAGAGTGAGAGTATGCCAGCACACACCAGAGCGCTATATAATGCAGGGACTAACTGAGTTATGTCCCCTATAGCTGCTTTTTTTTTTTTTTTTTTTAAATATAATTGTATACTGCGCCTAAATTTAGTGCCCCCCCTCTCTTTTTTACCCTTTTCTGTAGTGTAGACTGCAGGGGAGAGCCAGGGATCTTCCTTCCAGCGGATCTGTGAAGGAGAAATGGCGCCAGTGTGCTGAGGGAGATAGCTCCGCCCCTTTTTCGCGGACTATTCTCCCGCTTTTTCCTATATTCTGGCAGGGGTATTTTCCACATATATAGCCTCTGGGGCTATATATTGTGGTATTTTTGCCAGCCAAGGCGTTATTATTGCTTCTCAGGGCGCCCCCCCCCAGCGCCCTGCACCCTCAGTGACCGGAGTGTGAAGGGTGTGTGAGGAGCAATGGCGCACAGCTGCAGTGCTGTGCGCTACCTTGGTGAAGACTGATGTCTTCTGCCGCCGATTTTCCGGACCTCTTCTTGCTTCTGGCTCTGTAAGGGGGACGGCGGCGCGGCTCCGGGACCGAACACCAAGGACTGGGCCTGCGGTCGATCCCTCTGGAGCTAATGGTGTCCAGTAGCCTAAGAAGCCCAAGCTGGCTGCAAGCAGGCAGGTTTGCTTCTTCTCCCCTTAGTCCCTCGCTGCAGTGAGCCTGTTGCCAGCAGGTCTCACTGAAAATAAAAAACCTAATTTCTATCTTTCTTTCTAAAGGCTCAGGAGAGCCCCTAGTGTGCATCCAACCTCGGCCGGGCACAAGATCTAACTGAGGCTTGGAGGAGGGTCATAGTGGGAGGAGCCAGTGCACACCAGGTAGTCATAAATCTTTCTAGAGTGCCCAGCCTCCTTCGGAGCCCGCTATTCCCCATGGTCCTTACGGAGTTCCCAGCATCCACTAGGACGTCAGAGAAACATCATTAGCCGGCATAAAGACCGCACGGCGGTGATTCAGGCGCCAGTTCTAGTCAACCGTGCTGCTGTGCTGTGTCAGGCCCAGTGGCTGCTCCTCTGACCATCCACTCCTGTGGCTGCTGCTGTGCTATGTCCATCCACTCCAGTGCTGGGGATCAGGGCCGGATCTAGACCTTGTGGCACCCAGGGCAAAAGTTTCCTTTGGCGCCCAGCGCTCCCCCCGACAGGTAAAAGGGTTAGGTACGCAGCAAAAATAAGGGTGTGGCTTCATGGGGAAGGGGCGTGGTCACAGTTAGGCCCCCTGTAGCTGTGCCCTCAGTAGTTGTGCCGCCAGTACTGTGCCCCCTGTAGCTGTGTCCCCAGTACTGTGCCCCCTGTAGCTGTGCTCTCAGTAGTTGTGCCCCCTGTAGCTGTGTCCCCTGTAGCTGCGCCCCCAGTACTGTGCCCCCTGTAGAGTTGTGTCCCCAGTTGTTTTGCCCCCAGTACTGTGCCCCCAGTAGAGTTGTGCCCCCAGTTGTTTTGCCTCCAGTACTGTGCCCCCTGTAGAGTTGTGCCCCCAGTACTGTGCCCCCTAGTTGCGCCGCTTACCCAAAAAAAAATAACAAAAAATTAATAAATACTCACCGTCCCCGCTCCTGCTTCCTGACCGATGCTGCCTTCTGTCTCCGGCCGCCGGTGCTGCTCCTCGGCTCTATGGGAGAGACGTCATGACGTCTCTCCCATAGCACCGCATGGGCACTAGAGGTCAATTATAACCTCTAGCGTCTATGTGCCGCTCCCACAATGCCATGAGGTGCGCGATGATGTAATCGCGTAGCGCACAGCACAGGCACCAGTTGCGGATCTTGCCACGGCGGTGACGCCCTCTGGACAGCGGCGCCCCAGGCAAAAATTCTGCTTGCCTGTGGCAAGATCGGCTACTGCTGGCGATGTACCTGTGCAGTGTTCAAACACTCCAGTGCTGCTGACATACCTGACCAATGTCCATTCACTCCAGTACTGCCGACATACCTGTCCAATGTCCACCCCCTGCAGTGCTGCCAACATACCTGTCCAGTGTCCATCCACTCCTGTACTGCCGACGTACCTAACCAATGTCCCTTCACTCCAGTACTGCCGACGTACCTGACCAGTGTCCATCTTCTCCTATATTGCAGACATACCTGTTCAATGTCCACCCCCTGCAGTGCTGTCAACATACCTGTCCAGTGTCCATCCACTCGAGTACTGCCGACATACCTGACCAGTGTCAATCCCCTCCAGTACTGCCGACGTACCTGTCCAGTGTCCATCCACTCCAGTACTGCCAACATACCTGTCCAGTGTCCATCCACTCGAGTACTGCCGACATACCTGACCAGTGTCAATCCCCTCCAGTACTGCCGACGTACCTGTCCAGTGTCCATCCACTCCAGTACTGCCAACATACCTGTCCAGTGTCCATTCACTCGAGTACTGCCGACATACCTGACCAGTGTCAATCCCCTCCAGTACTGCCGACGTACCTGTCCAGTGTCCATCCCCTGCAGTGCTGTCAACATACCTGTCCAGTGTCCACTCCAGTACTGCCGATGTACCTGACCAGTGTCCATCCACTCCAGTGCTGCTGACGTACCTGTCCAGTCACAGTGTCCATCCGCTCCAGTGCTGCCAATGTACCTGGCCAATGTCCATCCTCTGCAGTGCTGCCGACATACCTGTCCAGTGTCCATCCGCTCCAGTGCTGCTGACGTACCTGACCAGTGTCCATCCACTCCAGTGCTGCCGACATACCTGTCCAGTTTCCACCCCCTCCAGTGCTGCCGACGTACCTGACCAGTGTCCATCCATCAATTGTCTAAGTTTGTTACACTGATGCAGCACTGGCAGGCCATACCTCACTGTATTCACATAAATAAGTGTGAGCTGTCATTTGCAAAATGTACAAAAACATGAAATAAAAAGTTGAAAAAAAGGTTCTAAAATGTGTTTTTTTGTGTGCTGTTCTCCACTGTGTTCACATATTATATTGTACTGTGACTCCGCAGGCCTTAGCCCACTGTGTTCTTTTATTATAAGCACTGTCAGTCTGCAGTGTGAGTTGTCATTTGCAAAAATAAAGTTAAAATAAATAAATACTATACTTGTTTATTTTGTACAACTGGTGTGTGGTGTTGGTGCCGTACCCTACTGCTTATCCATATCTTATTAGTACTGTGGCTCTGCAGGCAGTACCCCACTGCGTTCACATAATATATAAGTACTGTGACAGAGTAGTGATTTTTGTAAAAAAAAGTTAAAGTAAGTAAATAAATAAATAAATAATAAAATTAAACTAGATATTTTTGTCCAACTTGAGTATGTTTATCAATATGGATCATGATGATCAGTTGGGAGAAGAGCAGGAGCAGCAACCAAGTACTGCCTGAGAGTCTAAGTGTGTCCATGAGTCCTATGTGTGAATCTGACCTTTCTGATACTATACCCATAAAGAAGCCTCCGTCCAACATTTCTGCACCATCTGCAAATTTGGGGATGAGCAGCAGTATAGTGAGTGACATATAAATTGAGGAAGCCACTGTGGAAGTACTGTACAGCAGGATGAGGGAGATATTTGTGTACCTGACACCAGCAATAATGAGGATACTAAGGATGAGAATGTTGTTTGTGTAAGTCAGGCACCAGTGGAAGCAGTCCTTGCCCGTGATAAGAAGAAGGCCATTGTCATGCCAGGGCATAAAACCAAAAAAATCCACCTCTTATGTGTGGCATTATTTTTACCCAAATCCTGAGAACACATGTCTAGCCTTAACCATCTAGGAACCTACTCCTTGTTAATTCATTTGTAGCGAATTCATGGAAAGTTTTGGGGAAAATCAGAAACTTATGCTAAAATAATACCAATAAGCAGTCCAGCATCAGCTAGCTGCCTTTTTTCAGCTAGATTCCAGCACCTGCAATCTCCACTGCCAACATCTTCATCATCAATGTCCTCACTAATGATTGGAAGTAGTCCTGCATATAATTTGATAAGGCTAGGTGACTTCTACCCTATCCAGGATTCCTCAGAAGAATCTATGAGCGCTAGATCTTTCTCATAAATGGGGTCCAAGAAGACTACTAGTCAAGGGCGTAGCTACCATAGGTGCAGAGGATGCGGCTGCTATGGGGCGAGTCGTTTATGGGGCCCGAACAATTGACTGCTAAACAATCCATTGCAAGAGGAAGCAAGTATGACAGTTGTCACCCAATCGCACAGCGATTCACTGACATTATGACGGCTATGCTAGAATTAGATATGCGCCCAATAACCGCCATTAACGCGATGGGTTTTATACCGTTAATTGAGGTCCTGTGTCTCCATTATCAAATTCCATCTCAGTTCTATTTTACTAGACAAGCAATTTCTTGGCTGTACCAGGACATTAAAAAACCCTTGTTAGGTGATTCCCCTAATTTTGGAAATTGAAGGAGTAGATGAAAAGAAGTGATTTCACTAAGTATGTCACACTTGCAGATCAAGTACTTTATTCACTTCGCCAGGATCCAAGGCTTGTGATTATATTGAAATCATATCACTACATTTTGGTGACCAAGCTTGATCCTAGGTTTAAGTCATATGTCGTGTATTTATTTCCAACTTACCCAGATTCTTAAGTGATGCAAAGAGCTCCTGGTGAGCAAATTGTCAGCTCAAGTGGTACATGACACAACAACATCTTCTCCTTCAGTTTCTCCAGCAACTGCTGCTGCCAGGAAAAAAATCAGCATTCCCAAGAGACCCAGTGATGATGCAGTGGAGTCAAGACAACATTTTGACTTCTGATCAGGTCTAAAAGAATTGCCCAAAATTAGTGACACCTCTACCGTATCTCTATCTGATATTGTCAACCTACAAAGAATGGTAGAGAATTATTTTAATGACAGTGTACAAATAGGCATGTTACAGAGTCCCTTTGAGTACTGGAAGGAAGAAAATGCAATTTGGAGGCCCTTGTACAAGCTGGTTATGCAATACTTGAGCTGCCCACCCTCCAGTGTGTACTCAGAAAGAGTTTTCAGCACCACCGGGTACCTTGTCAGCGATCACCGTAGGATGTCTGCGCTAACAAAGTCACACAGGACCTAGCAAGCTGACGGGGGCTGTTTGACGCGATAACAACAATAATGTGTGAAGACATATCTATATATCTATCAATCTATCTATCTATGTAGGGTATGGGTGACCGGCACTTGGGATCCCACTGGTCACCATACTGTATTGTGACCGGCGGTCTCGTAACCGGTGGTCACATACAGTAACTATATTCTATCTTTCGATCTATCTATCTATCTATCTATCTATCTATCTATCTATCTATCTATCTATCTATCTATCTATCTATCTATCTATCTATCTACCAAATTCAATATAGAGGCTATTACCCAAACTACACCAACATACATTTCATCACTTATCTCAAAATATCTCTTTTTCCAACCTGTCCGCTCTGCAGAAGATCTACATCTCATACACATGCATTACCTAGGACTGTTTTCAAGCTGCACCCACTCTGTTGAATGCCCTCCCATGCACAATAAGACTTCCCGCTAGTCTCCAAACCTTCAAACGTTCCCTGGGGCCTCACCTATTCATAGGCTGCTGTACCCAATTGCAGTACATCCACACTATACAGTTCACACATAATGTTACATTTGTTCTACAGTATTTTTCTACACATACAGTATACATCCTGTTGACCTAGGCCAACATTCCTGGATCATACAGAACCTTTTACCCATGTGATTTAGCGGGACCAACATGCAATATATTGTACATATATCCTGGATGCGGCCGCAATGTGTTAGGTCGTGCACACACCCAACAGCCGGTGTGTGCGCAGACCACCTGGATACGGCCGCTGCGAGCGACAGCACTGTTGCGTCTAGGTCTGAATCAGGCCCACGGTGTCACAAGCTAGTGCTCTATAGAACCCTGTTGTGCAGCTTGTGTAATGCTACACATCTGCATTTGTAAAGAAGAACAGTTACAGTAATGAACGACACCTCTGTATATATCATACTCCTTAGAGCGTAAGCCTGCGAGCCGAGCCCTCTGTTATTACTGTTTTATTCCCAGACGTAAACAGCATTGGAATATGCAGGTGCTATATAAATAAATAATGTTGGTTTTTTTTAAAGTATTGTGACCTATTTACCTTTTCAACATAGTAACACCCATAAATATGAGCCATCGTCACTGCATTCATGTATGTTTACTAAGGGTCGGTTTTCTTAAAGCCGCCGTTAGTTTTAAAACGGCGATGTGAATAAATGCTACACAAGCCTACCGCTGAGAATCCCGACAAATGAAATGAATGTTATAGTGCGCTGAGACCAATCTAACGTCATCCCGATCTGATTGTGCCAAATTATTCTGAATAAACCTCCGCTGTCTCTGTAAGGTGAATGGAAACACTCATTGGTGTCTACATGTAATAGAGATCGTCAGTTGATATGTTTTGGCTTTTTAATTGCTGCCGCACATGAGTTAATTAGTGGGATAGGAAATTAGTTGTTTCTGTCTATTTTTGTCACTTTATGTGTCAGTTGTTATTGTGATGCGCGCGTTGATATTTTCCTCTCTTTGAATAATTGTTTCCGTGATTAATTTGTGAACATGCATTCCTTTCTGACTCAATTCTAGGTAATTAGCTAGAGGTTATTAGAGAGTAGCCATGTTAATTCTGCTGTCAGATTTCTGAAACCCTCTTGCCAGGCTCTATGATGGGGTTTCAGGGGCTTTAATACATAGCGCCCTGTCAGAGAAAGAGAGCATTTTACAGTACCCTTTGGGGGTCATTCCGAGTTGATCGCTAGTTGAAAATGCTCGCTGTGCTGCAATTAAGGAAAAAGCTGGCACTTCTGCGCATACATATGCAGCGCAGTGCGCACGCGTGACATACTTTCACAACGGCCGATGTATTTTCACACAAGGTCTAGCGAAGCTTTTCAGGCGCACTGCTGGCCGCAGAGTGATTGACATGAAGTGGGCGTTTCTGGGTGTCAACTGACCGTTTTCAGGGAGTGTTCAAAAAAACGCAGGCGTGCCAGGAAAAACGCAGGCGCGGCTGGGCGAACGCAGGGTGTGTTTGTGATGACGTCAAATCCGGAACTGAATAGTCAGAAGTGATCGCAAGCGCTGAGTAGGTTTGGAGCTACTCTGAAACTGCACAATATTTTTTTGTAGCCGCTCTGCGATCCTTTCGTTCGCACTTCTGCTAAGCTAAAATACACTCCCAGTGGGAGGCGGCATAGCGTTTGCACGGCTGCTAAAAACTGCTAGCGAGCTATCAACTCGGAATGACCCCCTTTGTACCTGCTGCCCGGCCCTCCTTCCCACACATTAGCAGGGGGATCTGGTCTCTAGGTCGACAGTAACTATTTCGACATTATCAAGGTCGACCACTATTGGTCGACAGTCACTAGGTCGACAGGGTTTCTAGGTCGACAAGGTCTCTAGGTCGACAGGCCAAAAGGTCCACATGAGTTTTTCACAATTTTTTTTCTTTTTTTGAACTTTTTCATACTTAATGATTCACACGGACTACGATTGGGAATAGTAACCTGTGCCAAGCGATGGAGTAGCGGAGCGAGGCACCTTGCCTGAAGCATGGAAAGCTTAGCAGTGCATTAATTGGGGTTCCTGTCACTCTACGAAGAAAACACCAAAAAAACATAAAAAACTCATGTCGCCCTTTTTACCTGTTGACCTAGAACATGTCAACCAAGAGAACCTGTCGACCTAGTTACTATCGACCAATAGTGGTCGACCAGGACACTGTCGACCTAGTTACTATCTACCACACCCATTAGCAGCAATGGCAGCCCCAACACCATCCACACGTCACAGCTACGTCTGTGCCCCATCAACCAATCAGCAGCTCTGTATAATTTTAAAGTTTGCAAATTATAGATGATACTTCAGTGCTGATTGGTTGCCATGGGCACTTCTCCACTGGCTCACTTCTCCGCCATTATCACTGCTTAGTAAATGTCCCCCTAAGGGGGTGATTCAGATCTGATTGTAGATGTGCTAAATTTAGCACATCTACGATCAGTTTTTCTGATATGCAAGGGGGACGTCCAGCACAGGGCTAGTCCGCTCCGCATTTAAGGCCCTACCTTCCTCCCTCCCTGCAAGGGTGCAAAAGCATTGCACAGTAGTGAGTAGCTCCCTGCCTGCCAGGCGGCTACCAGCCGTGGCGTCCCGGGTCACTGTGGTCATCCCCGCAATGGTCCGGACTGCGCCCCGCCAACGGTGTTCTTCTAACGCTGTTGGCAAAACGCCCCCTCCCGCCCCGCGACCTCGTCTGCCTGTCAATCAGACAGAGGCAATCGCAGCCCTGAGATGCTCTTAGCATCTCACCAGGCTCCTGGGGTGCACGTGCGCACTCCACAAAGGGCTTAATACTGCGATCGCTTCTGCTGCTGCAGTGATCCAGTCTGAATGACCCCCCTTAAGCCACAAAATAAAATCATCCCCAGTGCGCACTCTGAATCTCCTGAACGCCTGAGGCGTGCTCGCAGGGGAAAGGGGGTGTGGTCGCATATAAAGGGGTATTGATTTTTAAAGAGCGGCGCAGCCTAGCAGGGATCTCACAATCATCACTCCGGGGGCGTGCCTAGCATCTCCCGAAATGCTGGGCTGCCCCCAAAGACAGTCTTCCTGTACTGTCAGCTCCTCATCTATGACAGGACCCATATGCTGCATGAGACTGTCACGCCGCAGCACCCGGCTCCTGTCACTGGTGAGGAGCCAGCAATTTGGTGTCACCCCCCTTATGACACCACTGCTCATGGGAGGTTTCGTGCCCTATCCCAAGATGGTCACAGAGATCACTACTGAGCATGTGCGGGGGCCATCTTGTCTGTACTGTGTACAGTGACATAGTGGGAGTCAGCAGTCTCCTACTTAGCACCTATGATAGAACTGGTTATTATTACCTGCATATGAAGCTGAACCGGCATCCCTGCACTGCTACCTATTTACAGTATGCACCGGCATCCAATATAATATCATTGGGCAGAACTGGCTTCGCTTGCAGATGCACGGAAAACTCAACCTGCAGATTCTCGCCTTAGAATACAGTAGTAAATCAGATTTCCGTCGGTGCCTGAACCTACAGCCACTTTGCCTGTAAAATGGTCCCTGTATTATATAACGGTCACTAATATGCTCTCTGTGTTGTATATTGGTCACTGCAATGCTCTGAGTATAGTGTAGAGTTTACTGGAATGCTCACAGTAATTCACAGATGTCACTAATATAATCTCTACTCTGTCAGATGGGGCTATTGTGTACTATAGTTGTTTATAGCTCTATGATATAACAGTTTTACATATATATCATTGTCTATTTAGACCACTCCCCCATTAAGCAAACCACGCCTATACCATTTTTACCACACCCACTTTTCCATTACAATGTGCTGGTAGAAAATACTTTTTTGTGTTTGCCCCCCAGGTTGAAAGTTGCCAGTCAGCTTCTGTCTACAGGTGTCTCTTGCATTGATTAAATCTATTACTTGAAATTACTAGAGAGAATAAGGGCGAAGTTCGCACCTTTTTGACCGCCTCTTAAACTGTATCACTGGTTTACATGATGAATTTTGATCAAGTAAGGTGGAAGTAAAGTGGGGCAATTCACAGATGCTTTCTCCCATACGCAAAAGCGCATGAGGCTAATCTGGAACAGTGGTGATGGGGTCTGATTTCGCATTGATACCGCCTCCCTCGCCCCCTCTCCGGATCCGCAGCTGCATGAGATAGACATTTATGCAGAAGAAGGATTAATATTATTTTTGAACATGTGCATAGAATCCATAAACAGTTCTGAGCGGTAAATAAAAATGAAATTGCCTATGTGATATGCAGCATGTTATTTCGCACCCTTGGATAATTATTTCATCAACACCTCAAACCCCACAATGATATCACTGCGGCAGTTTGCAACGCTTTGAATTCTGCTAAGATATGGAAATAATAACAAGAATCTGGAAGTTTGCTGATCTATCAGAAAGACCCAGGTTGCTGTTTCTAAGCCCAAACTAATTGACGATTTATGGGATAATCTGCTGCTCCAGCATGTTAGGAAACTAATGGCATTTTATGTTAATAGCTCATATCGCTGTCAGGCAAGGTAATGGTGCGGAAAGAGCACAAATCCCAGCGTGCTCCTGGATAGTGAGATAGGAAAGTACACCCTGACTTCTTACTTATCTTAGTTAAGTTACAACTCAAGTGGTAGTGATGAAGATTTGAAGGGATTGTGATATTGATATGTCTGTTATAAATGACAGGATGGCTCACTGGCGGCTGAGTATAATGATGCGATTTTATTGACAGGGCGGGATGTACTAACCTCCCCCGCTGCGGTATCTGGTTTTTCTCTGCGCTCCTTATGTTATCTCCGTGGTTACTGGTCTCTCCGCTGGACGGTGCTCCCCGCTTTTTTTCTCCTCTCGCTGTGGTCCACCTCATCACTGCCGCGGCTACTGAGTTCTGCGCTCTCCATAGCGCTTGGTCAGCGCTGCGCTCCCCCTGTCAGTTGCACATGTGCAATTGTGTCAGATTCCTGTATCACGTGACGGGGATCGCAGCGCTGACCAAGCGCTACGGAGAGCGCAGGACTCAGTGGCTGCAGCGATGATGAGGCGGACCGCAGTGAGTAGAGAAAAAAATGGGGAGCGTGGGTAGCAGCGGGTAGCGCCGGGAGATAACACAAGGAGCTCAGAGAAAAGCCAGATACCGCAGCGGGGAAGGTTAGTACATCCCGCCCTTAATCACTTGCTAAAACAAGCAATTTATTGGAATGGATCTATAGGGGACATGGGTAGGTAGTGCCTTTTCTTTTGGTTAGTAAGAATAAAAGAGATTACTTATATACAGTATGCAAGCTTTGACAGATCTGCCATATTTGGGTAGTGACAAGCTACAAGAACAGGGACGGATTAGAGGAGGGGCGACAGGGGTGGTCGTCCCGGGGCCCCCACACATTAGGGGACCGCACACACTGCTAATTAAACTGGAGCACAGCAATTCGCTGTGTCTCTGTTCCCAAATCCTCATCGGCAGCTCATGCGAGACACTGTCCCGGTGCTGCCTATGGCCGCTGCGTTGTCAAAGGGGCTGACTTGGCACTCAGCACACTCTACACATGCAGGGAGGGGCGTTCTTGGTGTTTGCTAGCAGTTTTATTAGTGGGGGCCTTAATCCGCACAGGAATGAATGTTCTAAGGTATGAACCCCACAGATAATTGTTGGCTAAAGAGCTGATTTGCAGTTTGTGTCACCTGGGGCACTTGGAGGTGGCACCAACCCCCCCCCCCCCAGTGTTTCTTATCTAACATTTAGAAGTAGGGGTGCATGGGGGAGGGGTGTTTGATGTTGAGCCACTGAAGGATCGGCCAGAGTGTACTTGAGACACTGAATACACTCTTCTTCTTCCTGGTCCCGGCTGCTCCGCCCCTTGATGTGATAACATGGCGTGACCGTGAGAGGTGCAGGGCCATCACATGAAGGAAAACCGTCCTACTATGGCACTGTACACAGGGGTGGTCATTCCGAGTTGTTCGCTTGTTGCCGATTTTCGCTATGCTGCGATTTGTTGCTAATTGCGCATGCGCAAGGCACGCAGGGCGCATGCGCTTAGTTATTTAACTAAAAACTTAGCAGTTTAAACTTAGCAGTTTCGCTGGTGTTCGAACGACGATTTTCAGTCGCATTGCTGATCGGTGAATGATTGACAGGAAAGGGGCGTTTCTGGGTGGTAACTGAGCGTTTTCCGGGAGTGTGCTAAAAAACGCAGGCGTGCCAGGGAAAAAGGCGGGAGTGTCTGGAGAAACGGGGGAGTGGCTGGCCGAACGCAGGGCGTGTTTGTGACGTCAAACCAGGAACTAAATGGACTGAGGTGATCGCAATCTAGGAGTAGGTCTGGAGCTACTCAGAAACTGCAAAGAATTATTTAGTAGCAATTCTGCTAATCTTTCGTTCGCTATTCTGCTAAGCTAAGATACACTCCCAGAGGGCGGCGGCCTAGCGTGTGCAATGCTGCTAAAAGCAGCTAGCGAGCGAACAACTCGGGATGAGGGCCCGGATACACTCACTGAAGACGGCAGGTGTTGATGGAATTGTGGAAAATGCTGATTTTGGACAAATCTCTTGCTGCACCTCTGCACTGGGCTGGCATGACTGCATAGACCATGACGAATATCCGTCCGTGCATGCAATGCAAGTGCACAGTCAGGCCATAGATGCATTGTATGTGCCCATCTGAATAACAATGTAAACACAGGTATTATTGATGGAGAAAGAAGGGTCAGGGCCTAAACTTTTTGGGCTAAGTTTTTTTTATTTATTAACAGTCTCTTACATAGCGCAGCAAATTCTGTTGCATAGAAACATGGAAACATAGGGGTAAATTTACTAAAATTCGTATTTTTCTGAATGAGGTTAAAGTTCAAACACGAATGACATCGAATGTGTAATTTTGCAACTTTTTGAATTTATTATGACTCATTTACTAAGCTGCCGTATTTGTATTTTTCGTGTTTTCCGATGTTGATGTCATTCGTGGTTTTGTAAGGTAGAATGCGGCCGATTTAGTGGTTTTGTGGCCGTGTTATGAGGTTTTTTTACGGCTGCGTCACATTTCGGTTACGGCAGTGTTTTTCCGTTCCCGGACGCGTTTTTTCTCTAAGTTTCGTTTTTGTCACTCGTCCGTGATTGGTTTGATTCGTGATGGAGGAGTGTCTGTGCACATTACTATAAAAACGCCCCAAACCGTCAGCACCTCGTGGGTTTAGCTAGTGGAGAGGTGAGAGGAAGGTGTGTTAGGAGTTGGTGAGTTTTTTGGAGTTTGTGGAGGATTTGAGGAGGTTTATTTCGATTGTTGAGTGCTGTACTGTGTGTGTGTAAGTAGTCTTGTCATACTTGTTGTGTAGTTATTTAAAAGTCTGTCTAGTTTTTTGTCTTTGTTTTTTTAACGTCTATTGTCATTGTTTGTGAGTGTGTGTGTGTGTGTGTGTGTGTGTTTGGTGTGTGGTGTGTAGTGGTAGTGGAGGGGTGTGTTTAGTGTTTTTTTTTCTCAGTGTTATTTGTTGTTTGTCCTGATTATGTCCCTGTCAGAGGTGAGTGTGGTGGAGGAGGTGAGTGAGAGGGAGGAGGTGAGTGAGGTGGAGGAGGTGAGTGAGGTGGAGGAGGTGAGTGAGAGGGAGGAGGTGAGTAAGGTGGAGGAGGTTAGTGAGGAGGAGGGGGAGGTTGCTGCTGCGGCCTTCAGTAATAGTGACAGTGATGGTGCTGTGGCTCCGCAGCCACGCACCACTACAAAGACGGGCCGCAATGTTAAATTCTGCTACGCTGAGAATATGGCTTTGGTGCGGGAGCTGATGAGGCATCATCGACAGTTGTTTGGCCATGATGCTGCAAAGGTGTCATCACGCAGGAAGACTGTTCTGTGGGGGAAGGTCTGTGGGGGAAGGTCGTTGCGGCTGTTAATAGTGAGGGTGTGGTGAGGCAGACCGAGGACACGTGTGTAAGCGATTTTACGACATCAAGCGCCGTGTCAAGGCCAAGATGTCGAAGGAGGCTAAATCAGCCCGCCAAACCGGGGGTGGACACCCCTTCCGAGCGTCTTATCGGGATTGGGAGGAGCCTGTGCGTACTCTCATTCCGCCAGAAGTGGTTGGTGCGACTCATGTCCGGGATTCTGATCGGCCAAGGCAGGATGGTGAGTTATTTGTGTTTTTATTTTAAATTTAAACATCTGTGCTTTGTCCTTAGTTGTCTGAAATGTCTTCTAGCTTATTGTGATTGTAAGTTGGTTCATTCTTCTAATGTGTTGGTGATGTATTGCAGGCCTGGCCAACCTGTGGCTCTACACCTGTTGTGAAACTACAAGTCCCATCATGACTTGCCACAGTTTTGCTATTAGAGAATGCTAAAACTGTGGCAGGGCATGCTGGGATGTGTAGTTTCACTACATCTGGAGAGCCACAGGTTGTCCAGGCCTGATGTAGTGTTAATCTCAATTATGTATGTTTTTATCCTTTGTATAATCCTATTTTCTGGTTGCCTTGGCCTTTTTCTGGTGTCTTATTTCAAAAGTAAATGTTTGTTGGTGTATTTTAAAGAAGTGTGATTAATGTTTTTTTTTTTTTTAAATGTTCATTGGACTTTTGTTTATTGTGTGTATTTCTGGGTTGTCATTTGTGTTGTTGATGTGATTTTTCATGCATATTTGGATTTGATGTTTTAAATTTTGGCCACATATTTGTGGGTACTGTTTTCTTGTTAGCATTAAAAATTAGTCACTTAGCGTGCAATATTGTGGTTGTGTCAAGCTACGACGTTTGGGTTTTAAGTATTATAATATTGTGCATTATGTCCGTTTGTGTATGTATTGTTTTGTTAAATTGTTTCTTATTTAAAGTATACACACCCAATGAAGTCAGGCAGAAATGCATAAGCATCGTTTAGTTTACTTCTCATCAGGTTCTACATATGTTTACATCACAATAATGAATTTGCATAAACATATTCTTAAACAAAGTATGTTCATAAGGACAATCTTCATATTTCTACAGTACACCAGAGAAGCAGCACAGCCAGGCCACATCCCACACTGCCAAGAGATGCAGATGGTGGCAATGCAGGTAAGATTTTACTGTAAACACATATTCTGCAAACACATAGACAAACAAAATGTTAATGTTTATCTTATCACATAGGTTCTTCTTCAGCAAACGCCCCTCCACTAAGGCGCCCATCACAGGGCTCGGTTACTGCGGCTAGGAGGCCAAGCAAGAGACGCCGTCTTGAGGCTGAATCCCCAGCACCATCATCACCACCCCAACGGCGCATCTCCGCAGTGTCGGCCCTGCCACCACAAGCTATTTTGGCCAGCCCACAAAGTGAGGATCCACAATCCCCTCAGTTGTCTGGTGAGTAAACATAACAATTACCTGTAAGGAAGGATAAAAACAGTGTGGTAGATGTATTAACCTGGAGAAGGCATAAGGAAATGATAAACCAGTGAGATGTGCAAGGTGATAAAGGCAGCAGCACAAAAACATCATAACTGTTAATTTACATATTGGAGCTGTTTGCCTTGTGCCTTTATCACCTTGCACATATCACTGGTTTATCACTTCCTTATGTCTTCTCCAGGTTTATACATCTGCCCCAATGTTTGTGCACAGCAAAAAACAAAACACAAGTGAACAGTCATTTTTGTAATAATCACCAACAGCAAGCACATGGTGGTAAGGTTTTTGTAGCTGGTTAATTGTCAGATGTGATGATGGCCATAGCAACAAATATGTATATTTTGAATATTTTTGAAAAACACCTACATAAATGTTAAGTCTCATCCAATTGTTTTGCATGGCCAACATCACCAGTTCTAGACTTAGGGCACCTTAAGACTTTTTCACCCATTGTTAATGTTTACATTTTCTAGCAATATTTTTTATTACGTTTTGGGCAGACCACTGACTGCCTTGAACAATGTATGAGTGTATTGGTCAACACATTTATTGTATTGTGTGTGTTGTTCCAAAGGAAGCTTCATACCCAATATGTAAATGTAGTAATTTGTATTTGTTCGAGTTCTTCGTGGTCACACATTAATTATGGCTCAGAGTCCAACAATTCCAACAAACTTTTGACAACAGAGTAGTGAACGTTAGAAGCCACATATTTATACAAAAAGGTGAACAACATAGTTAAGTTTAGGCCACAATCTATCAATTCCAACATGAATATTAAGAAGTAATGCATGTTGACGTAAAGCTATAGTAAGACCAATGCTAAATATTTACTAAATAGTGGCTGTCTTCAACCCCGTACAGAACCAGCCATCATGACCGAGGATGCCCAGCAGAAAAGTGACCAGCAGGATACCTACACTCTACACCTGCAAGCCATAGATCCTACCCAGACAACCATGCCGCAGGACATACCCCAACCACCCCAAACATCCCACAGCCCCCAATTGAGCACAACACCAGCCCAGACACAAATGGGCCCTGAGTTTTGGAGCCGTTGGGCCACACAACAGGCGGAACACTATGCGTGCCTCAACACCCACAGCCAATACCTGGCAAGTCTGCCCCATCATCTGCCTAGACTGGCTCGAAACTCAGGCAGACTTATCGTTCAAGTGGGAAGAATAGCCAATACAATGGAACAGATGAGGGCAGACAACTGGCAAATGCAAGCAAATCTCATACGCATCATGGATGAACAACAGCGCCAACAACAATCCCTAATACAGATCATCCAACACAACCAAATTATCATTGACAACATGTCACGAATAATAGCAAGCCACACTGCAGCTAATACGCAACTCACTGCCAGCCTCAATATACTCAGCCAAAGCATTAATGTGTTGGCATCACACCAAGTCAGCTCTAGCTCGGGGACAACTACACCAAACCAGAACCCAGTTCAATCCCCAGTTAGACGCTCCAGTAGAACCAGGAGCAACGAGCCAGCCCAATCCTCGGCACCCAACACACACAAAAAAATAATAATCTTGTCTGCAGCTAATAGTTTTTCCAAAATTATATTATGTTGATTTGTTGTGGCAAAAATGCCTTTGTTGTAGGTAATAAATTGCTCACACGGAATATGTGTCTTGTTTAATTAGCTACAGAAACCACCTGTATATTAGTGTCGAGGCCCAGATGTGTATTGGTATAAATAGATTGCCTGCCCCTAGGTGGCCTCAGCTCAACGTGTGTGTAATCTATGGCACCCAGCACATTGGGCATGGCCGCAAGCTCACAGAAAGCTACCCTGACTGCATGCTACTGCGACTCCTGGGTAGGGAAGCAGAGAGAGGCATCTATGTGGCCATCCAAGACATCCAAAACCTGAGTGGACATTCCGTAATCAATACAATACTGTGTTATATTACATTACAGAAGCACCACTTAGACATAGACGTGTATGTATGTTTTAACTCACCTGAATTACATATTTCTAAAAGGTGGCCTGTGAGATAATAATGACATCGCTAGTCACAGGCTGGAAGCTGCCATTAGCTATAAAGTGCAACAGAGGCAGGAGTTTGTGCAGGCCTAAGACAGAGCGAGAGTGTACTGTCTCAGGGTCTAGGTTCAGTTTGACAAGGTCATACAGACGGAAAATGTTATTTACATTTAGTCGGACCATCTGTATAACCTGGTCATCAGACAATTTGTTAAAGTTTAAACGACCACTAAAAAAACCAGGCATGCCCAGCCTACGCGGAACCTGTACAACCTGCTGACCATGTTCATTTTCCTGGCCTGGGTTTATTGTAGCCTCATGGAGCAGTGTCAGGTATCCCCCAGCAAACAAGACAGCAGTACTACACACAGTAGCAGCCATTTCAGAGTGACAGAGGAGAAAAATGTGTTTGGGCCCCTTTTAAAGGCCCAAAAAGTCAGGTGTGACTAATGTAGAATTGGCAACACATGTAAACACGCTTCTCAAAAGCAGGTCTACTTTTTTTAGGCTTTTTGTACGATTAGTAATTTTTCACGGCCGCACATGCATTTTCACGGAAGAGATTTCAAATACGAATGCATAGTAAATGACCAAGTTCTATACCTAAACAGCCAAGTTTGACCGATGGTGTATTAATTCGTATTTTTACTACACAGCCATAATAAAAATACGAATGCCCTCATCACTGCCGAGATTTGTGCTTAGTAAATTCCCGAGATGACACTTTGAAGAAAAAACACCAAATCGGTCAAAATCGGGAGCTTAGTAAATATACCCCATAGAATGTGACGGCAGACAGAAACCACTTGGCCCATCCAGCCTGTCCTAAGCACATGTACACACACTTACAAACTTAATTTTTGTCAGTAGCCAATTAACCTACCAATATATTTTTGTTTGTGGGAGGAAACCGGAGTACCCGGAGGAAACCCATGCAAGTACGGGGAGAATATACAAACTCCACACAGTTAGGGCCATGGTGGGAATTGAACTCATGACCTCAGTGCTGTGAGGAAGTAATGCTAACCATTACACCAGCCTTCATATCTGCGCAACAGTATATCAGGTAATCCCCAAACTAAAACAAAAATGTTCTGTAGTTGCATTGTTCCTATTTGAGCCAGAGCTGGGTGGAGTTACTATGGTACCTTAGTGTCGTATTGTGTGTAGATATTAGCTATAGTGTACCAGGTACTGTACTGCATTATTATTATCATTTATTTGGCGCCACAAGGGTTCCACAGCGTCTAACAAAGTACATAACAAATGTGCAAAACAACCGAACAGCGATTCACGGTACCGTAACGCAAGTGTCCTAAGGCGAGCTCAGGGAGGACAGAAACCTCCCATGGAGCAGAAGGGTATTGTATATTAACATAGCTGCTTCAGGGGACATGACACTGACATAAGCATCAATTATTTGTAATTTGTGCATGCCATTTATTAGCACTATATTCTCCAAGTACCAGCTTGCGGGGGAGGCTTGCTGGGACTTGTAGTACTACTGGAAAAAACAATATTCAGACATTTTTCTCAAGGCTATCAGCCTCCCATCCGCAGCCCTTGGATGGGGGGGACAGCGTCGGGCTTCACCCCTGGCCCTTGGGTGGCTGGGGGGGGGACCCCTTGATTGAAGGGGTCCCCACTCCCCCAGGGTACCCCGGCCAGGGGTGACTAGTTGGATATTTAATGCCACGGCCGCAGGGCACTGTATAAAAGTGACCCCCGGCTGTGGCATTATCTGTCCAGCTAGTGGAGCCCGATGCTGGTGTAAAAAATATGGGGGACCCCTACTCGTTTTGTCCCCCGTATTTTTTGCACCAGCATCAGGCGCAGAGCCCGGTGCTGGTTTTAAAAATACGGGGGATCCGCTGTCAATTTTGACCCCGGATTTTTAAAACCAGGACCAGCTCGAAGAGCCTGAGGCTGGTTATGCTTTGGAGGTGGGACCCCACGCCATTTTTTTCCGTGTTTTTCCCGGTTTTTTTCCCCGTTTTTTTAATTCGCGGCAAAATCCGGCAAATCGGCCGTTTTTCGCCCGCGGGACTGTCTAATCCGTTTTTCATTGAATATGGTGAATTCCGGCAGCCACCTGCCGGAATTCACCTGTCGAATTAAAAAACGGCGATAATTTGCCGCGATTCGCCGTGAATTGCATATACCCCTTAGCGTTGATAAGCCTGATTAGTACCCAGTTGGGTGACCACTTGGGAATATCAGGTACAGTAAAGATTTAACCTCTGATCACAAACAGCAGAAGTGTTAGAGCAACTTCTGAACTTTCAAAGTCTGTATCTACATTTTGGCTACTCTCCTGATAACCTTAGATTATTAATAATTCTTTTTGGCAATTTTTGTTTTTCTATGAATGTCGTTTGGTATCAAATTCTTACAAACGTCCTTTTACATTAGGATCTTTTCTGTAGCAAACAGAGCTTCTACCAGGGGACCACCATCAGTTAATTGATATTTCAATTATGAACTATATTACAAATATATTTATTTGTGCCTTCCATCTAGATCAAATAGGTCAATAGATCTCTAATAACCTACAATTACTACCACTGTGATTATACTTGAATGTCATTTATTTGTACCCCTTATCTTGATCAACTCAGGCATATAATTGTTTTCTACATATTTTTCACCACAGGTGCTCCTAATTTTCTATCAGGCCTATCCTGATTTTTGTTAATGATTTTTGTTAATTAAGTTTGACTCATAACAAATTTATTATCTTTTTTCTCCCTGTGTGGAATTCATCAATTACTTTATTTGTATACTTTATACATTTCAACAAATATTTTTGTGTAGATTGTTACTATTATATGTATATTTTGTGTATTTGAACATTTTTCTGTATCAAACTTTCCCCTTTTTTTATGCAATACTAAATTAAAAGTCAAGTTTTAATAAATTTATAAATTTCAAAGTGTGCCCCAACACAGAGTCTTTCTTTTTTCTCCTCCCTATCCAATTATTACTGACTCTGTGAGCACCACCAACCTATAATAATTATTAGATACCTTCTCTAAGGATCTCTAAGCTTACTATTGTTGGTTAGTTGAACAGTTTTCTACAATTTCTGTACAAACCCATGTTCATCGCTATAATAACCTTCCTGTGCGGAACCAAACCAAACCAAACCTCTCTGATAAGCATCAGGGAGGCAGGAACTGAGGGTTGGTTGCCGTTGTAGCGAGTATGGGGTAGAAAATACTATAATGGGCCCTACACACTGCGCGATCCACCAACCAGCTGCCCGATGGTGGATACGGCTGATGGGCGACCCGGTGGCGGGGGGGTTCGCAGTGACGGAGGGAGTGAAGTTTCTTCACTCCCCCTGTCACCAGGCTCCATAGCAGTGCAGGCAAATATGGACGAGATCGTCCATTTTGGCCTGCATGCCCAAGCGACGTGGCACCAGCGATGGACGAGCACGGGGCCGCGCATCCTTCATCACTGTTGCCTCCACACTCAAAGATATGAACGGTATCTCGTTCATTAACGAACGAGATCGTTCATATCTTTCACTCATATCGCCCAGTGTGTAGGGCCTATAAGAGTGGGAAAAGCTAGGGATGGCCATTGGTGCATTTGCCATCGATGGTTACCATCGATGGTGAAACTGTGATTGGCCAAAGATGGTCACTCACCAACTATGCTATGCAATTTATGCGATGTATTCAATATCACAATGCGAGTTTATCACAACCTATCCACATCTGAGATGCAGATTGTGATAAATATGACAAGTGGCATATCTATAATGGGTGCACCCATTTTTTTAATACTTACCCCTCTGGAGTCCCGCGCCGACGACGGCAGCGCTGTTTAATCACAGTGAAAATGGTGCAGCAGCCATTTTCACGGTGTTCTGCGTATGCGCAGTAGAGAAATCACTGGGATAATGGCTGCTGTGACATTTTCCCGGTGATCTGTGCATGCGCAGTGGAGTCTGAGCCCCCTAGATCTCAGACTTTCCAGCCCTGCCGGCAGAGAGGAGGACGCCAAATGGAGGAGGCAGCATACAGGCCTCCAACTTTCTTAAAGCCCCCCTGAATATACCCCTTTGTGCAGGAGGCCAGCCTGCAGTTATCTGTGCAGGGTCCTCTTTTGGCCTGGATGAAATGAAACAATCTTCATAGCAGTTATTAGAACATCCACCCATAGGCTGTGTGAGGAATGGGTAATAAACACCTCCGCTCCCCATGCTACTTGTAAAGATGTGCCCTGTATCGCAGGGCACATCAGAGCAGCTTCGGCGGGTGCCCGGTGCCAGGACCGCGTATTGGTTCCCTGCATCGGACCTGAAGTAGTGGAGGGCAGCGCTGCCGCAGCGGCGCTTCAATCTTTGCAGCATTTTTTCAGCCAATTGGAAGCGCCAGCGGCGGGATTTTAAATCCAGCGCCATCCGCGAGCCAATCACGGCTTGCGGTGTGCCGGCCAATCACAGGAGGGTGCGGCGAGCCAATCGGCGCTCTCTGCGTCATAGGACACACGCCGCCGGGACCCAGAAGAGGAGAGAGGCCACGCCGAAGAGCGGCGAAGAGCGGGACGGAGAGAAGAGGAGGCGGCGGAGGAGAAGAAGACGTCGGACGCAGGAGGAAGAGCTCCAGTGGCTGCTGAAGAGGCCAGAAGACGCCGGGCTCCTGAAAGAAGATGTCAAGCGGCGGCTGGACGCAGAAGAGCGTCGGGGGCGCCGCTGGCCAGGACGGGTCAGCGGCAGAAGAGGGAGCCGGAGACCCCTGGATCAGGTGAGGCTTCAGTGAGGCTGATCTCACCCCCTTCCTCCCTAGACCATCAGGGAACGGGCACTAGGCCCGGGGGCACGGTTCAGGCACTAGGCCTGTAGCGCAGTTAGGAGTGTCATCCCCTGATTTGGTGGTTTGGGCATTAGGCCCAAGCCACGGCATTGGCATTTTAGGCGGGCATTAGGCCCGAGGGCACATGGTGGGCATTAGGCCCGAGTTTAGGTAGAACACCCCAAATAAGAGTGATCTGGGCATTAGGCCCAGATTACTCCAACGGCCGCATGCTAGGCGGGCGCTAGGCTCGTGGGCAAAGTCAGGCCTCCGTCCTGTGTGCAGCTAGGGGACACTAGGCCCAGCATAGACAGTGTCCCCCAAGGTGAATAAAGGTGGTACTGGGCACTAGGCCTAGGCCACCCCGTTGTGTACAGGTAGGCCGGCCCGTTTGGCCTGAGCCCCTGGTAAGTAAGTGTAAGGAATAATGGGTAGGTTGTGCGGCGCCCACTTCCTGGTAATCTGAAGCAGTTAGATAATCAAAGGGACAGCACCGTGGTAGTTACTTGCACTGTTATTGTGATTTGTGATGTGTGTTGTTTCCGTGCAGGGCCAAGGTTGCTTATAGTTTGTTTAGTTTTGTTGCACCACACACACAGAGCTAGTTTGAGGGCTTTGCCGTTGTAGTTAGTGTAGTGATGTTACATCAGGATAGAGTTGGGCCCTGCACGGCTGTTGTTTGGTTGCCTCCTTACAGGGACCTGTAAGTGGGGAGGAAGATCACAGTGCAAGACTGACAACGGTGAGTAACCTCTGTGTCCGTGTGTCCCTTTGTCTGTCCCCGAGAGCCGGATTAGGGGTTTGCTTACGGACGTGAGAACCCCTTCATCACACTACGCGCGAGAGTGCGAGTGTGTGAGAATTGGGTGGCTGAGGCCTTAGGGCCAATGATGACCTTTCACCCAACTGGTGAAGGTCACCGCAACCCCTGGGGTATCCTCTTTTCCGGAGAAAGAAGAGTTGATACCCCCCTTAATTTGGTTTACTTTCTCCCCAGTTCGTCCATTGTCGGCTCCGAGAGGGGATCGCCATGTCCGGGTCCAACTGAAGGTTTCCAGGTCCATGGAAGAATCCGTGACCTGAAGGTGAGGGAGTGCGACGCGAGGTAAGCGGTGAGACCACACCTGCACGGCAGCAGGCACTGCACCCGCAACGCAGCGTCCCTCTTACATTACTCACAGATTCTGTTGAAAGAATGATAGGAGATGCGCAGTGGTGGATTTCCCACTAGGCATGTAAGAAGGGCCGGATCTATGCATACACTGGGTATGCAGCTGAGTAGGGAGCAGCTTATAGGAGGGCGCCTTACTCAGCTACGCCAGCGACATGTGTAACACTAGCCCTACCACCTGATATGCCCTCTGTGTACTGCAGCGCCTGCCCGGCGACTCACTGATCAGACAGTGGTGTTGGCGTCACCACACCATGTCCACTCCGGCATCGCACCCTGCTACAGTAATGTGAAGAAACACAAAATAAACTACCACTCCCAGAAGCCCTTGCTGCCGGAAAGCAAGGGCTGCTGGGAGCAATTTATTTTTAGTATCTTCACAGTACTGTACAAGCAAATTAAACTACCACTCCCAGAAGCCTTTGCTGTCCGGCTGCTAGGAGCTGCAGTTTATTTTCAGATTCTTCATAGTGCGGTAGTGCGGTGCACTGCTGGACACGGCACAGTGGTGCCAACAGCACTGCCTGCTCAGTGAGTCTCCGGGCAGGGGCTGCACAGGGGGCATATAGGGCACATTAATATGTAAGAGGCACTACTACAGTACGGTGGGCAAAATGTGTAAGTGGCACTTCTACAGTGGGCAAAATGTGTAAGTGGCACTTCTACAGTGGGCAAAATGTGTAAGTGGCACTTCTACAGTGGGCAAAATGTGTAAAATGTGTAAGTAGCACTTCTACAGTGGGTAAAATGTGTAAGTAGCACTTCTACAGTGGGTAAAATGTGTAAGTAGCACTTCTACAGTGGGTAAAATGTGTAAGTAGCACTTCTACAGTGGGTAAAATGTGTAAGTGACACTTCTACAGTGGGTAAAATGTGTAAGTGGCACTTCTACAGTGGGTAAAATGTGTAAGTAGCACTTCTACAGTGGGTAAAATGTGTAAGTGGCACTTCTACAGTGGGTAAAATGTGTAAGTAGCACTTCTACAGTGGGTAAAATGTGTAAGTAGCACTTCTACAGTGGGTAAAATGTGTAAGTAGCACTTCTACAGTGGGTAAAATGTGTAAGTAGCACTTCTACAGTGGGTAAAATGTGTAAGTGACACTTCTACAGTGGGTAAAATGTGTAAGTGGCACTTCTACAGTGGGCAAAATGTGTAAGTAGCACTTCTACAGTGGGTAAAATGTGTAAGTGACACTTCTACAGTGGGTAAAATGTGTAAGTGGCACTTCTACAGTGGGTAAAATGTGTAAGTAGCACTTCTACAGTGGGTAAAATGTGTATGTAGCACTTCTACAGTGGGAAAAAATTATAATATAGGACCCCTGGCGCATAATATTCATAGATGTATGTTAAACTTAATAGTACTGGATCATTGAACCACCATGTGCATTTTTTATATACACAAACATGGCATTTTATTAAAACAAATATACTGTACATATACCATGTTAAAACATATAATGTGCAAAAAATGAGCAAATGATACATTTTTGAGAGAGGCCATTAAAGGACCAAAACGCGTTATTTGGAGGAGGAGAAGTGAGGGGTATACTTTGGAGCTGGAGACTTTAAGCTGATACACACAGTGTGGTGGTGCTGGGCTATTCAGCCTAGGACCCCAGCCATCTTCTTGAGCTAGCCCACCGCACCCACGGACTATGGTGAGAGACTGTCTCCATTTAAGGAGAATATAAGCACTAAGGCACTTTCATCAAGGCACTCGGCTCCTATCTACCTCACTCAAAGTTGCTCATTTTGCATGATAAATTTGCTCATTTTTTTGCACATTATATGTTTTAACATGGTATATGTATATTTTTATTTATAAAATGTCATGTTTGTGTATATAAAAAATGCACATGGTGGTTCAATGATCCAGTACTATTAAGTTTAACATACATCTATGAATATTATGCGCCAGGGGTCCTATATTATAATTTTTTCCCTATATCATTGAAGATTAGTGTTTATCTTCTTATATTGGACCCAGGCAGCATTATTTTCATTACTGCGCTCATCTGAAAATACTTTATTTTGTTCAGCACTTCTACAGTGGGCAAAATGTATAAGTGGCACTTCTACAGTGGGCAAAATGTGTAAGTGGCACTTCTACAGTAGGCTAAATGTGTAAGGGGCACTAC
The DNA here is from genome assembly GCF_028390025.1 of Pseudophryne corroboree. Taxonomy (NCBI): domain Eukaryota; kingdom Metazoa; phylum Chordata; class Amphibia; order Anura; family Myobatrachidae; genus Pseudophryne; species Pseudophryne corroboree. Next base: position 22,399,279 of record NC_086448.1, on the reverse strand, counting down.
AACTGGGATTTTCCCGTGAGACCACTCCCCCTTCATATTTTCAGGCATGTGTCTATGGCACACACAAAAGTACTTGGGGGGGCGAAATATATAATCACTTACCAAAAAATGTGAACTTGAATCAGCCCTGCATGTGAGGCAAGTTCCTAGGGTTAGCACTCGCTGTGGGACGGCTCACCATGTTGATAACGGCAAGGTGATTCTTTTTTTTTTTTAGTCAATATGATTTTTTTTTAAAATATTTTATTTAGCAAATGATGTGAGTGGGACAAATTGTGGTCCAGGAGGTGGTAGTAAGGTATGGTTGGGGCTGCTTTGATGGTCTTGAGGCACCCGGACTGGCTCCAAAATAAAGGGGGCAATGATGTGATTGGGAGGGGGTTGGGGGGAGGGGGGGCAGTAATGTGCCTAGGGGCAGCCTGACCCCTAAATCCGCCCCTGGTGATACGGAGAGATCAGGTGGTATATTTACTAATTCGATTTTGGATGATTTCGCATTAAATTTTGCAGGTAAAATCACAGTATTTATCTTTATGCAGAGTGACTAACAGTCAGACGCCGTTTGTGGCATTGTCGGGAGAGTGGTGGCTAAACGCAAGCATGTTGTGGGCATTTTATGGGGCATATCGCCTGCGAATCCGTACTCAAGCAACGTGCCTCCGGCATCTCGGTTGCGTGGCCGTTCACTTTATTGAGTTGCTGATTACAGAAGGATGTGCGTGTGCGCTGGGAATGTGTATGCAGCTGTTGTGACTTTGTGATTCCCCGCTGGGCGTCTCTGTACTTTTCCAAACTGCTGGAAATCATTTCGCCCATCCTCAGCCTGCGCAATCGCAGCTGCAGTTGCCATAGCGTCCGTCAATGAATCGTCCAGATAGTAATAGTACTGAAAAGGCTTCTATGTGAATGTGACAGGTCCACATTACATGATCTCAGATGTTTTTATCAATTTTAAAATAAATTAAGAAACACTTGAAGATCTGCGCACATCTCTAATACAAAGGGACCCAAACACGTGGCTCACTGTGGCTGCAGCAATTGTGGACCTCATTCAGAGATAGATGCAGTGCAGATCCTGCATCTTCAGAGTCCCTGCCTATGAGCGGTGACAGGCTGCGGCTTAGGGGGCGCTATATGTGTGACGACGCAGGAACCGCTCCTTGGGGGTGCCCGGGGCACTTAAGACAGGGGGACCTTGGTGGAAGGTGGGGGATGTATATTAGATTGTACATACCTCCCAACATATCCCATTTCAGGAGGGACAAAATGATCTCTACCTGGACTTTCCTCTTAATATATGATTGATGTCACCTGTGTTGAACTGTTTAAATGATAAGAAAAGTGTTTGAACACAGATGTTTGCAATCATAAATTAAGAAGGAAGTCCAGGTAGAGAGCATTTTATCCCTCCTGGAATGGGTCATGGTGGGAGGTATAGATTGTGTATATTAAATTGAAACCAATGGTGTATATTAGTTTTAACTAATAGTTTAATAATGCCTAGGTACTGTTTATAGCTCCACCTAATTGAAAGACAACTATTTTATAAACTTTTCTTGTAGTGGAACAAAGATAACTTAAACAACCTTAAAATACACAAAGAAAAATAAAACAAATGATCTTGTCACATGCAAGAATAGCAGCAGCCTCTGTATTACTTACACATTGGGACAGGACTCAGGAGGACTCTCTGTGTGTGTGTGTCTCTATCTCTAGACCCAAATGGTTTAGTTGCATAACAGTTTACACAGGACTCAGGCACCCAGGCGGGGAGGAGCAGAAGCTGGGATCCTTGTGTCACTTACTGCTCTCTCCACCCTCCTATCTCTCCTCTGGTCAAAAAGCTCCATCAGTAGATCATGAAACATGATATTCCTGTGTCTCTGCCTGCACTGCATACTGTCCTGCTTGCATTCTGGCTCTCTCATTAAGAGGGAAAGCTAGTGATATCAGTGTGCTTTGGCTGGGGGGCCCCTGGCATAGGGGGGCCTGCGGTACAGTGTGACCTGATTCCCTCCTTTAATCTGGCTATGTCTGCACATGCACAGATGCCCCAGAATCTGAGATGTATGAAACCAGAATTAGAGAAACCGCAGCAGCTTCTTGCATCTGATATATCTGGACCAACAGGAAGTTTTTTCGATTTTGCATTTGATTTTATAGGTGATTTTAAAATGGACATCCTAAACCAAACATAAAATCACTAGCTAAAATTACACAACATTGCATTCGATTTTGAAATCCATTTCAATATCGAATCTTTGTAAACGTGGTATTTGTTGAAAGAAAAAGAATATATATATTATACTTAGTGCAATTACTGCACTGGACATATGAATGGCTGCCTGACTCTTCTAAATTCCCTGTTAGGAGGAACTGGAAATAAATATATATAGAACAATTGAAGAATTGGCACCAACAGGTAATACCAGTGCCCAATATTATAATCAGTACCCTTAATAGGTTTCAATATCAAAACATATTAGTGACATGTTCCATCTAAAAGTTTTTTTATTATAAAAACATAAAGTCAATATTTGTACAGAGAAGGTGTGGTAAGTCACTTCACACTTCTTACAGATCAACATTCACAGTTACAGTCAAATGCAGATAATTTTCTGTAATTTCCTCTTTCTCTAACGTCCTAGTGGATGCTGGGGACTCCGAAAGGACCATGGGGAATAGCGGCTCCGCAGGAGACTGGGCACAAAAGTAAAAAGCTTTAGGACTACCTGGTGTGCACTGGCTCCTCCCCCTATGACCCTCCTCCAAGCCTCAGTTAAGATTTTGTGCCCGAACGAGAAGGGTGCAATCTAGGTGGCTCTCCTGAGCTGCTTAGAGTAAAAGTTTAAATAGGTTTTTTTATTTTCAGTGAGACCTGCTGGCAACAGGCTCACTGCATCGAGGGACTAAGGGGAGAAGAAGCGAACTCACCTGCGTGCAGAGTGGATTGGGCTTCTTAGGCTACTGGACATTAGCTCCAGAGGGACGATCACAGGCCCAGCCATGGATGGGTCCCGGAGCCGCGCCGCCATCCCCCTTACAGAGCCAGAAGACTGAAGAGGTCCGGAAAATCGGCGGCAGAAGACGTCCTGTCTTCACTAAGGTAGCGCACAGCACCGCAGCTGTGCGCCATTGCTCTCAGCACACTTCACACTCCGGTCACTGAGGGTGCAGGGCGCTGGGGGGGGGCGCCCTGAGACGCAATAAAAACACCTTTTTGGCAAAAAAAAATGCATCACATATAGCTCCTGGGCTATATGGATGTATTTAACCACTGCCTATTTTTACATAAAAAAGCGGGAGAAAGGCCGCCGAAAAAGGGGCGGAGCCTATCTCCTCAGCACACTGGCGCCATTTTTTCCTCACAGCTCCGTTGGAGGAAGGCTCCCTGACTCTCCCCTGCAGTCCTGCACTACAGAAACAGGGTAAAACAAGAGAGGGGGGGCACTAAATTGGCATATAAATATATACAGCAGCTATATTAGGGAAAAACACTTATATAAGGTTATCTCTGTATATATATAGCGCTCTGGTGTGTGCTGGCAAACTCTCCCTCTGTCTCCCCAAAGGGCTAGTGGGGTCCTGTCCTCTATCAGAGCATTCCCTGTGTGTGTGCTGTGTGTCGGTACGTTGTGTCGACATGTATGAGGAGGAAAATGGTGTGGAGGCGGAGCAATTGCCTGTGTTAGTGATGTCACCCCCTAGGGAGTCGACACCTGACTGGATGGTCTTATGGAAAGAATTACGTGATAGTGTCAGCACTTTACAAAAGACTGTTGACGACATGAGACAGCCGGCAAATCAGTTAATACCTGTACAGGCGTCTCAAACACCGTCAGGGGCTCTAAAGCGCCCGTTACCTCAGGTCGATACAGACACAGACACGGACACTGACTCCAGTGTCGACGGTGAGAAAACAAACGTATTTTCCAGTAGGGCCACACGTTACATGATCACGGCAATGAAGGAGGTTTTAAATATTTCTGATACTACAAGTACCACAAAAAAGGGTATTATGTGGGGTGTGAAAAAACTACCCGTAGTTTTTCCCGAATCAGATGAATTAAATGAGGTGTGTGATGAAGCGTGGGTTTCCCCCGATAAAAAACTGCTAATTTCTAAAAAGTTATTGGCATTATACCCTTTCCCGCCAGAGGTTAGGGCGCGTTGGGAAACACCCCCTAGCGTAGATAAGGCGCTCACACGCTTATCAAAACAAGTGGCGTTACCGTCCCCTGATACGGCCGCCCTCAAGGAACCAGCTGATAGAAAGCTGGAAAATATCCTTAAAAGTATATACACACATACTGGTATTATACTGCGACCAGCAATCGCCTCAGCCTGGATGTGCAGTGCTGGGGTGGCTTGGTCGGATTCCCTGACTGAAAATATTGATACCCTGGACAGGGACAATATATTATTGACTATAGAGCATTTAAAGGATGCATTTCTATATATGCGAGATGCACAGAGGGATATTTGCACTCTGGCATCAAGAGTAAGTGCGATGTCCATTTCTGCCAGAAGAGGATTATGGACGCGACAGTAGTCAGGGGATGCGGATTCCAAACGGCATATGGAAGTATTGCCGTATAAAGGGGAGGAGTTATTTGGGGTCGGTCTATCGGACCTGGTGGCCACGGCAACGGCTGGAAAATCCACCTTTTTACCCCAAGTCACCTCGCAGCAGAAAAAGATACCGTCTTTTCAGGCTCAGTCCTTTCGTCCCCATAAGGGCAAGCGGGCAAAAGGCCACTCATATCTGCCCCGGGGCAGAGGAAGGGGAAAAGACTGCAGCAGACCGCCTCTTCCCACGAACAGAAGCCCTCCCCCGCTTCTGCCAAGTCCTCAGCATGACGCTGGGGCCTTACAAGCGGACTCAGGCACGGTGGGGGCCCGTCTCAAGAATTTCAGCGCGCAGTGGGCTCACTCGCAAGTGGACCCCTGGATCCTGCAGGTAGTATCTCAGGGGTACAAATTGGAATTCGAGACGTCTCCCCCTCGCCGGTTCCTGAAGTCTGCTTTACCAACGTCTCCCCCCGACAGGGAGGCGGTATTGGAAGCCATTCACAAGCTGTATTCCCAGCAGGTGATAATCAAGGTACCCCTCCTACAACAGGGAAAGGGGTATTATTCCACGCTGTTTGTGGTACCGAAGCCGGACGGCTCGGTGAGACCCATTTTAAATCTGAAATCCTTGAACACTTACATAAAAAGGTTCAAGTTCAAGATGGAGTCACTCAGAGCAGTGATAGCGAACCTGGAAGAAGGGGACTATATGGTGTCTCTGGACATCAAGGATGCTTACCTCCATGTCCCAATTTGCCCTTCTCACCAAGGGTACCTCAGGTTTGTGGTACAGAACTGTCACTATCAGTTTCAGACGCTGCCGTTTGGATTGTCCACGGCACCCCGGGTCTTTACCAAGGTAATGGCCGAAATGATGATTCTTCTTCGAAGAAAAGGCGTCTTAATTATCCCTTACTTGGACGATCTCCTGATAAGGGCAAGGTCCAGAGAACAGTTAGAGGTCGGAGTAGCACTATCTCAAGTAGTACTACGACAGCACGGATGGATTCTAAATATTCCAAAATCGCAGCTGATTCCGACGACACGTCTGCTGTTCCTAGGGATGATTCTGGACACAGTACAGAAAAAGGTGTTTCTCCCGGAGGAGAAGGCCAAGGAGTTATCCGACCTAGTCAGGAACCTCCTAAGACCAGGCCAAGTGTCAGTACATCAATGCACAAGGGTCCTGGGAAAGATGGTGGCTTCTTACGAAGCGATTCCATTCGGCAGATTCCACGCAAGAACTTTTCAGTGGGATCTGCTGGACAAATGGTCCGGATCGCATCTTCAAATGCATCAGCGGATAACCCTGTCTCCAAGGACAAGGGTGTCTCTCCTGTGGTGGTTACAGAGTGCTCATCTCCTAGAGGGCCGCAGATTCGGCATTCAGGATTGGGTCCTGGTGACCACGGATGCCAGCCTGAGAGGCTGGGGAGCAGTCACACAGGGAAAAAATTTCCAGGGCTTGTGGTCAAGCATGGAAACGTCACTTCACATAAATATCCTGGAACTAAGGGCCATTTACAATGCCCTAAGTCAGGCAAGACCTCTGCTTCAGGGTCAGCCGGTGTTGATCCAGTCGGACAACATCACGGCAGTCGCCCACGTAAACAGACAGGGCGGCACAAGAAGCAGGAGGGCAATGATGGAAGTGGCAAGGATTCTTCGCTGGGCGGAGAATCATGTGATAGCACTGTCAGCAGTGTTCATTCCGAGAGTGGACAACTGTGAAGCAGACTTCTTCAGCAGACACGATCTTCACCCGGGGGAGTGGGGACTTCACCCAGAAGTCTTCCACATGATTGTGAACCGTTGGGAAAAACCAAAGGTGGACATGATGGCGTCCCGCCTCAACAAAAAACTGGACAGATATTGCGCCAGGTCAAGGGACCCTCAAGCAATAGCTGTGGACGCTCTGGTAACACCGTGGGTGTACCAGTCAGTGTATGTGTTCCCTCCTCTTCCTCTCATACCAAAAGTACTGAGAATCATAAGAAGGAGAGGAGTAAAGACTATACTCGTGGCTCCGGATTGGCCAAGAAGGACTTGGTACCCGGAAATTCAGGAGATGCTCACGGAGGACCCGTGGCCTCTACTTCTAAGAAAGGACCTGCTCCAGCAGGGACCATGTCTGTTCCAAGACTTACCGCGGCTGCGTTTGACGGCATGGCGGTTGAACGCCGGATCCTGAAGGAAAAAGGCATTCCGGATGAAGTCATCCCTACCCTGATCAAAGCCAGGAAGGAAGTAACCGTACAACATTATCACCGTATTTGGCGTAAATATGTTGCGTGGTGCGAGGCCAGGAAGGCCCCTACAGAGGAATTTCAACTGAGTCGTTTCCTGCATTTCCTGCAAACAGGACTGTCTATGGGCCTCAAATTGGGGTCCATTAAGGTTCAAATTTCGGCCCTGTCTATATTCTTCCAAAAAGAACTGGCTTCTGTTCCTGAAGTTCAGACGTTTGTCAAGGGAGTACTGCATATACAGCCTCCTTTTGTGCCTCCAGTGGCACCTTGGGATCTCAATGTAGTTTTGGGATTCCTAAAATCACATTGGTTTGAACCACTCACCACTGTGGACTTAAAATATCTCACATGGAAAGTGGTAATGCTGTTAGCCCTGGCTTCAGCCAGGCGTGTCTCAGAATTGGCGGCTTTATCCTATAAAAGCCCTTACCTAATTTTTCATACGGACAGGGCAGAATTGAGGACTCGTCCTCAATTTCTCCCTAAGGTGGTTTCAGCTTTTCACTTAAACCAGCCTATTGTGGTGCCTGCGGCTACTAGGGACTTGGAGGATTCCAAGTTGCTGGACGTAGTCAGGGCCCTGAAAATATATGTTTCCAGGACGGCTGGAGTCAGAAAATCTGATTCGCTGTTTATCCTGTATGCACCCAACAAGCTGGGTGCTCCTGCTTCTAAGCAGACGATTGCTCGTTGGATTTGTAGTACAATTCAGCTTGCACATTCTGTGGCAGGCCTGCCACAGCCAAAATCTGTAAAAGCCCATTCCACACGGAAAGTGGGCTCATCTTGGGCGGCTGCCCGAGGGGTCTCGGCTTTACAACTTTGCCGAGCAGCTACTTGGTCAGGGGCAAACACGTTTGCTAAATTCTACAAATTTGATACCCTGGCTGAGGAGGACCTGGAGTTCTCTCATTCGGTGCTGCAGAGTCATCTGCACTCTCCCGCCCGTTTGGGAGTTTTGGTATAATCCCCATGGTCCTTTCGGAGTCCCCAGCATCCACTAGGACGTTAGAGAAAATAAGAATTTACTTACCGATAATTCTATTTCTCATAGTCCGTAGTGGATGCTGGGCGCCCATCCCAAGTGCGGATTGTCTGCATTACTTGTACATAGTTATTGTTACAAAAATCAGGTTATTGTTGTTGTGAGCCATCTTTTCAGAGGCTCCTTCTGTTATCATGCTGTTAACTGGGTTCAGGTCACAAGTTGTACGGTGTGATTGGTGTGGCTGGTATGAGTCTTACCCGGGATTCAAAATCCTTCCTTATTGTGTACGCTCGTCCGGGCACAGTATCCTAACTGAGGCTTGGAGGAGGGTCATAGGGGGAGGAGCCAGTGCACACCAGGTAGTCCTAAAGCTTTTTACTTTTGTGCCCAGTCTCCTGCGGAGCCGCTATTCCCCATGGTCCTTTCGGAGTCCCCAGCATCCACTACGGACTATGAGAAATAGAATTATCGGTAAGTAAATTCTTATTTTTTCCTTAATATTGATTCGTAAAATGACTTCATAAAAAGACAACCCAACGCGTTTCGTCTTTTTCCCAAGGCTTCATCAGGGGTACATCTCAGCTGAATGGTAAGTATGAATAATGTATGGAATCACAACTCAACAAATCATTCGTGAGTGCTTGATGAAAGACCCTAAATGCCACTGGGACTTTCAATTGGACAATCAGTCAAGCCTTATGGTCTAACAATTTGCATATTAAAAAATCAGATGCTCAGGTTCAGAGGACAAATCACTTAGCAGAGGAACCATCAATGGTTCTGCAAAGGTGGCTCAGCATCTGTGTTACACAGATGCTGAGCCACCTTTGCAGATCCATTGATCTGTAAGAAGTGTGAAGTGACTTACCACACCTCTGTACAAATATTGACTTTATGTTTTTATAATAATAAAAGTTTTTAGATGGAACATGTCACTAATATGTTTTGATATTGAAACCTATTAAGGGTGCTGATTATAATATTGGCCACTGATAGTACCTGTTGGCACCAATTCTTCTATTGTTCTATATATATATATATATATATATAAATTCTTAGTGTTGCAGGCTCTAGGTGAGTGCTACCTACCTGCTTCCACCACAGTCACTGATCTAGGTAGAGTCAGACAGGCTTTGGAGTGCTGAGAGGAAACATCTACAGTGATGGGCTGTTAGTGCAAGACGTTCTGTTTGACCATAGATTTTACAGAAGGTTAAAGGCTATATTATGTGTACAATTTGCACCCTTTGGGAGATCCGCTTTCCTTCTAGTGCCTCATCGAGGTGCATTGAGGTAATTTGGGAGACAATTATTTAAATCTAGTGACCAGCAGGAAACGTGTGTTGTACTGATCTCACATTCTCCATACCGTATGAAGTCCAAACGACGCCATGCTGGATTAGGTTTGGTTGCGGAGACGGTAATAGCAAACTGCCCTATTCAACTTTTTTTTTTAATGATCTCGTAGAACTTCAGGGTTTTTAAAAAATCCTCAGCATCTGCAGTTTCCCTTGCTTCATATCTTGTCATTCTGATTACTAAATGACAAAATCTCAGCTCCTTCTGTGGACTTCAGGAAATCTGCGCACAGCCATTTATAGATTCTGGGCAGCCGGCCAGCTGTCTTTCCAAGCTCTCCGTCCTCGGAGCGCATCTTCAATTTATAATTCATCCCTTTGACTCAACGGCAGCATGGCTTTTTTCCACACTTTTAAAACCTTCAATTTCATAGACTTTCTGCAATTATACAACACAAATACTGTTCTCGAGACGTTTGGAAAGAAAACACCAATTTATTTTATAAAGAGAGAGAGAGTAAGAGAGAGAGAGAGAGAGAGAAAGAGAGGGAAGAGGCCGAGTCTCTCATTGTAGAGTTGAGCAAATCTTTCAAATTTGCAAATTTGATAATGAACTTCCGAAATCTGCAAATTGATTTGTCCATTTGCCAATTAAAACAGCTTTACTTAATTTCCCGTGGGACGCTCCTGTCCAGCTATGTCCCATCAGTGCTGGAGCCATCTTGCTATGTTACTGGCGTGATTAATGCGTGTGGGAGCTGGGGAGGGGGCCTGGCGGCACCTTCTGTTGTATAAGCCTGCACTTCTGTTGTTTTATCACTGTATAGACGTAGCGCCTGATTTACAGTTGCCCATAAGTGCCTGTGTGTGATGTATAGATTATGTATACGGTTGAGCACAGTGTGGCCATAATTAGAGTTACACAGGGTTACGTTAGAGTTACAATTCTTGGATGTAAAGTTATAAACCACCGGCAGCCGTAATAAAGTGTCAGCAAAGGTGGGATCGTCATAAAGTAACAATGGAGAGGAGATGTATCATACCATTGAGAGAGATAAAGTTGAGAAGTTATCCAAAGCAATCAATCAGCTACTGTACCAACTGTCATTTCCTAGCCTGTGCTAGATAAATGACAGAATCTGATTGGTCATTGTAGGAAACTCCACTTTTTCTGTCTCCAAGGCTTGATACACCTCCCTCAAAGGAACTGGGGAGATAGTAGACGGTGCACGTGTCCAGCAGTTTTCAGTCTTAAGTATTCGAAGCTTCAGGGAAGCTTAGTGTAGGATGGAAAGGCAGATTTTTCAATAGATCTGGCTGGAGTAAGAGTTGACTTAAAGGTCCCTGGAGTGAATGGGGGATAGCGGGTGGGCCTCCATTCTTTTGGACCACTTCTGGTCTTCTAACATGCCAATAGAGGTGACAGACTGATCAGCAACCTGCAGTTGCAAGGACTACATGAAAGGGTGTGGCAGTCTTCTACCTCTGTACCACCACCTCTGGAGAGAAGCAAGGAATGATATCCTGAGGGAGATATTTGTTGGCTTCTATGTTACTAAGTGAAACCATCTACCCCACATTGCTTTTCTTGCCACAGTCTGGTGGAAGATGAAACCTAGTGGAGCTAAAAATGGAAGATGTATTAAGGCCTTGCTAGAGGCTACAGCTACCCTACAGAGTGGACAATGGGTCATGGAGGAGAATCAGAGAGACAGTGCCAAGACCAGGTAAGCTTAAGCGATTTATTGAAAGCCTCCACAGAAGCCATGGCTAGCTCAAGCTCAGGATAGCCATTTGATGCAGAAGATGATTGTGAGTGATGATGCTGATGTCTACATAACAACATTTGGGAGAAAATCTAGAGGACTAGTCTGAAGAACAGGTGGATGGGTTTTGGCACCCTTTGTTTCTGGAGAATCTCAAAGAGCATACATTGATTTGAATCTGATGCTTGGGCCTGACATTTTGACTCCTGACACTGTTCCAAAACTGCTGGGTTACACAATGAACCCCCTTCCCTGCCCAAATTCCATAACAAGGTCTCATCCATTTCACAAATAATTGAACACAATGCAATGCTGCCTAAGTACAGCGAAGGTTTTCTTTCAGTCCTCAAGGCACACTAAAAGTTCTGGTTTTACGATTTGTCAAACTTGAGCACAGGTGACTTAATTAGTACCTCAGTTCATTTAACCATCTCTGCTCAAGCATGAATATCACTAAAACCTGCACTGTTAGCCTGCCTTGAGGACCGATGTTGGAGAACACTGTCTAACATGGATACATGGATTTTATAATAAAATGTTATTTGTCCTTCAAGCTTCAAAGGATGTGGGACGTGCCGCTCAGTCACTGGATGACATCAAGGAATATATGGGCTGGGGCGATGGTCAATGTGAGGATATTGGGTTGTGTGTTAGGTCAGACATGCCTTGACAAATGCATTTACTTATAGCAGCATGGTTTTACCTAACACCTTTATAGGTTTACAGATCACACAAGAGCAAACAACAGCAAAGGTACAAAGTCTTTATTACAGAGAACACAAGTAACGGTGTGAAGATTAACTAAAATAATAAGATTTTAAACCTACCGGTAAATCTTTTTCTCCTAGTCCTTAGAGGATGCTGGGGACTCCGTAAGGACCATAGGGTATAGACGGCTCCACAGGAGACATGGGCACTGTAAGACTTTAGAATGGGTGTGCACTGGCTCCTCCCACTATGCCCCTCCTCCAGACCTCAGTTAGGACTGTGCCCAGAGGAGACGGACAGTACGAGGAAAGGATTTTTGTTAATCTTAGGGCGAGATACATACCAGCCCACAACATACATACCGTACAACATGGTATATACTAAACCAGTTAACTGCATGAACAAAACAGTATCAGCCAGAGACTGAACACCACTGTAACATAACCCTTATGTATGCAGGATCTACAGAACCCCTGGTCAGTGGGCCACTTGAAGGACTTTGTCTGAACACGGGATTACCACGGTGGACTTTTTACTGTACACGGCCCAAGCACGGAAGGTTAAGGGACCCCAACAAATGCGCCTCCTTTGCACCAGCGAACAGGATTGACGCTAAGTGGACTTCTCCCTATACAAATACCTATGGACCAGTAACTATAATCACCCTGGATAATTATTTATGATCCCAGTGAAGTCATACATGGACTGTTTATACAGGACTTTATCTGTGAGCCCATATACGACGACCACCTGAAGGGGGTATAATCAAGCACTGTAATTGTGTTTTGCATCTACTGATGGTTTTAATCTTCTGTATCAGTATAATACCATAAGATACATATTTATATATTGATTATAATTAAGCTAATGTTATTGGCACAACTGGGATATATTTTCTATTAAAAATCTTTTTATTTTAGATCACTTGTGACACATCCGTCAATTAGAAAAATTGGTTATAGCGCTGCTTTCTTTCTGTTCTCCATGTATGCAATAACTATATACAAGCCTTGCAGAATTTTTCCACACTGGGACGGGCGCCCAGCATCCTCTACGGACTAGGAGAAAAAGATTTACCGGTAGGTTTAAAATCTTATTTTCTCTTACGTCCTAGAGGATGCTGGGGACTCCGTAAGGACCATGGGGATTATACCAAAGCTCCAGACCGGGCGGGAGAGTGCGGATGACTTTGCAGCACCGATTGAGCAAACATGAGGTCCTCATCAGCCAGGGTATCAAACTTGTAGAATTTTGCAAAAGTGTTTGAACCCGACCAAATAGCTGCTCGGCAAAGCTGTAATGCCGAGACGCCTCGGGCAGCCGCCCAAGAAGAGCCCACCTTCCTATTGGAATGGGCCTTAACCGAATTTGGAACCGGCAGTCCAGCCTTAGAATGAGCCTGCTGAATCGTGTTACAGATCCAGAGAGCAATAGCTGCTTATACGCAGGAGTGCCAACCTTGTTGGCCGCATACCGGACAAACAGTGCTTCTGTTTTCCTAACCCTAGCCGTTCTGGCCACATAAATCTTTAAGGCCCTGACTACAACAAGAGACTTGGAATACTCCAAAGCACCCGTAACCACAGGCACCACAATAGGTTGGTTCCTATGAAATGACGAAACCACCTTAGGAAGAAAATGAGGATGAGTCCTCAACTCTGCTCGATCCGCATGGTAAATCAGATTGGGGCTCTTGTGAGACAAAGCCGCCAATTCAGACACCCGCCTTGCAGATGACAAGGCCAATAACACGACCACTTTCCAAGTGAGAAACTTCAATTCAACCGTTTGAAGAGGTTCAAACCAGTGTGATTTAAGGAACTGTAACACCACGTTAAGGTCCCACGGTGCCACCGGAGGCACAAAAGGAGGTTGGATGTGCAACACTCCCTTTACAAAAGTCTGGACTTCTGGGAGAGAAGCCAATTCCTTCTGAAAGAATATAGATAAGGCCGAAATCTGCACCTTAATGGAGCCTAACTTCAGGCCATATCCACTCCTGTCTGTAGAAAATGGAGAAAACGACCCAGCTGAAAATCTTCCGTAGGAGCATTCTTGGCTTCACACCAAGAATACCTTTCCTAGCTAGGATTTGGTGTTCAACCGCCATGCCGTCACACGTAACCGCGGTAAGCCTTGAAACACACAGGGCCCCTGTAGTAACAGGTCCTCCCTGAGAGGAAGAGGCCACGGATCTTCTGAGGGCATTTCCTGAAGATCTGAATACCAGGCCCTTCGAGGCCAATCTGGAACAATGAGTATTGTCTGCACTCGTGTTCGTCTTATGATTCCCAATATCTTTGAGATGAGAGGAAGTGGAGGGAACACATAGACCGACTGAAACACCCACGGTGTCACCAGGGCGTCCACTACCACTGCCTGAGGGTCCCCTGACCTTGAACAATACGTCCGAAGCTTTCTGTTGAGGCGTGACACCATCATGTCTATTTGAGGAAGTCCCCAACGACTTGTCACCTCTGCAAAGACTTCTTGATGAAGTCCCCACTCTCCAGGATGGAGATCGTGTCCGCTGAGGAAGTCTGCTTCCCAGTTGTCTACTCCCGGAATAAAGACCGCTGACAGAGCGCTTACGTGATTTTCCGCCCAGCGAAGAATCCTGGTGGCTGCTGCCATTGCTGCTCTGCTTCTTGCCCCGCCCTGGCGGTTTACATGCGCTACAGCTGTGATGTTGTCTGACTGTATCAGAACAGGTAGGTTGCAAAGAAAATTCTCCACCTGTCGCAGGCCGTGTATATGGCCCTTAATTCCAGCACATTGATGTTGTCAAAGTCAGAAAAATATCTCTATGCACACTACCATATTTGCACCTCACACAGGTCCGTGCTGCGCATGCGTGCGCTCTCCCGTACGTGCGCATACTCACAGTCGCGGGCACCCGCAGGCGCACGGTATGCGTATTTACGGTAGAGTTTATGTGATCGTAGCGTGCGACTCAATCGTTACATATTTTCACTATATAATGTATTTTGTAGATCATGGTCCCTTTGATAGATTCTGAAAGTTTAGTTAACATAGCATGTTCCTGAACAGAGAGATCCCTCTTTGTATTGTACGAAGGGTCTAACAGGGGTCATACAGTGGTGTTTGGTACCCATCGGAAGAGTATTTAAATAGCAATATTCCGGTGTTGGTTTGGAGCGGATTAATCGCTCGTGCGAATAGTTATGGACATAAGAAGTTTATGTCCATTTACTATTATTTGTTCTTATTTAGTCATGCGGCGGGAAACCCAGTATCCCACCCACCTGAACAGTTGGAAGCAGTCACAGCCCACCTGTATGAATCAACCTATGACCTTTTGTTATAATGCGAAGCCGAATTCCTGTGTCCAATGAACAATGAGATTGTAGGGACCATTGAATTGTATTGTGTGTGGGGCATAAATAGGCAAGCCGACCATATCCAGTTCACTCTCTTCAACGGTTCTCATTGCTGATAATCGGGAGCTGGATATCGAGGCGCATGCAATCGTTTCCCCTTGTGCGTAAGTGTTTCTCCGCAACTATATTGATCTTCTTGTTATTGTGGGCCAATTTCTCTCTCTCTCTCCCTTCTCCTCTTTCTCTCTTATTTTCCTTTAAATAGTAATTGTATTATATTTCCTGTGTAGTTATCTGGTTAGGTAGTCTATGTTATATTGTAGTGTATGATTTGTATTTGTATTAATTCTTTTGCAAGTATATCATTCAAAATATATATTAGGCGTTAGACCCTAAGCCCAGGTATCTGCGTAATTCTTATAGTGTTTAGTATTCTCAGAGCATCGGTGACGCTCAAACAGCTTGTAAGTTAATAAGGTTATACTGTGTTGCATTTACGCTCTATCATTACACTAAGGTCTTATTGCACAATACACTGTTTATGGTTTAGATACAAAGGTTTAACATTGTGAGCGTCAGCGCCGCTGGTGATCTCCTCGTGGTCCCGAGCGTCCGCTACGCTATAGCGAATCATTAAGTTAGTCGGCAGCCAATAGCGTGCCTGCCCGTGATCTCTTGGCCGTGAGCGAACGTGACGCTTGAGCGTCTCGACTACGGCTAAGCGATTGTTACGCAACGTGCGTACCCTTACGGTACTTCATACGTAGATAGCGTACAGTGTTCTTAGACCTCATAAAGGGTATTATATAAGATAAATATTTAGCTTTATCAATTGCGGGCTCGTCCTGTCCTTCACATATCTGCACTAGGTAATTTCAGCAGACATTATCCAGCAGCAAAGGGCGGGAGATCATATTCCTCGCAGTGCTGTTTGGATAAGCGTCTGCTTCTCTTAGTAAAGGGTGCTGAAGGAATCCGGGAACCGGAGGTAAGAACAACACGCTAGTCTCTTTTAAAAAACTGTTTATTTTTCTGTCTTGCGTACACACGCACGCACACATATATATCTGCATTTCTTTTTTTCATTTGTGTATTTTCGTATATCACTCTCCTGTTTGCCAGTTTTATAGTTGATAAACGTGCTAAGAGAGATTTGCCGCTATTTCATAGTTTAAGAGTAAAGGTAATATAGTTAAAGTATAGACAAACACAGCTGTGCCTGAGAGACAAGTCGAAGTCAGTGTGGTGCGCGGTAGATGATAAAGGATCATCTACATTGATAAACGTATAAATTGTGTTACGGTGGATCTTTGCTTTGCGTACACGTGTCTCTAACAAAGGACTGAGACTTGTGTACGCAACCCAAGGGCCGACGCACGCAGCGTATATTACGCAACGGAGCGTACGGGTACGCCCACGTAACTCAAATCACAAGTGTTAATTTTTTTTTCAACGCGGTAAATAACGCAAGGCGATAAATCGCGCAAATCTATTTTAACATTCGAAATTTAAATTAACAGATCCTTCTCCTAATTTGTAACACATCTGGTCTAAAGAGAAATTTCTGCGCAGAAATAGAAAAAGAAACAAAAGTGTATATGTGGTGAGTGAGTGTTTGTTTTTACAATTTTTGAGGTTGAACCACAAGAAAAGTCGAGTTCTCGTGAGGTACATGCGTGTAAGTGACGTACATGGTGGCTAGGGAGGCATCCCTGGTTAAAACATACAATTTGAGCATTAGAGTGTAGTAGACCAGGAGGTCATACTGTAACAGACCAGGAGGTCATAGCAGACCAGCAGGTTCAGGTACAGCAGACAAGGAAGTCCGCTATACAGTCCACAGGCACAACACCAAGAAAGGGTTGGTGCAACACCCATATAGGCCATACAAGCTCTGGCTGAAGGAATTCGCAGCCGCAATTTTCGATTCCACTGGTCGCTCCGTACATAAGATTAGTTGCTTATGTGCTGAACGATTGTACCGCACGTAATTGTGTGCATTAGTAAACCTGACCGGTACTATTTGTGTACGAAGGTCATAAACGCTATTTGTACATTCTAACGTGATTTGTGTAATTTTTTTTATTTTAAGGGAGGTTCGCTGCTCACTCAGGAACTATCCAACAACCAATAGTTACTGGAAAGAGTAAGTGTTCTTCGGATCACCCTCACAGGTTCCAGTAAATAGAGGTTCAGGTCGCAGGGGCCCTGGGTCGAGTACGCCAGCACCATATCGGTGTGATCAGGTCGTATTGGTCGGCGTGGGCGAGTGAGTGGGGTACTCGGTAAACCGCCACCGTCAGCCTATTTTGAACATTTTGGTTTGCGTAAGGGTTGGTTAAATAAAGCAACACCTTCGAACTATGGGGGCCACTTGTTCAGGTAGGGGGCGATCAACCTCGGTTCGGGTTGATTCAGTGAACCGACCAGTCGGGTCGGCAAGATACGTAATGTGTGAGAAATACGGAAGTCACACAGAAGCTTTATGTGATGAATGGGAGAGAATGACGGTACATGACGGGGAGAAATTCCCAAGAGTAGGTAGCTTCAGCACAGAAGTGTTAACGAATTTAAGGAGAAGGATATGTCTCATTAAATCAGCCAAGAGACGAATCAAGCATTATGATTATTTACAGTTGTGGCAACAGGAGGGTGACATACAGAGAGGATTGGCTCAGGCGGCGGGATCTGGCTCGATCAGAAAACTGATAGCCACGGCCCCACCGCCACCATATATATCGGGAGAAAAATTGGTTGCGGAGAATGACGCATTAAGGTGTAACAAACAAACACTTAGCAACTGTGTAAATGTTAAAGATAATGTTAACCAATTAACCAATGCAAGTATTAACCCGTGCAAGTTGTACCCTGTTTTGAACTTTCCTCAGGAGTGTGATCAAGAGGACGAATCGGTAACAATTTCAGCGCTCTCTCTAGCAGCCACCATAGCAGAGACCACAGTAGGCACAGCTCCACCCCCGAGATTAGTAACAAAGGCCCCTAGCGGAGGGATAGGTGAGGTCGTATCAACGGGTAAGTACGGCACCATACACTATGCTGAAACTATTTCACCACAGCCTGTAGAATCTACACAGAATGAGGTCGTTAGAGTTAATCCTGTTAAGGTAATAGTAGTTCCAAATGGGAAAACAGACACTTCAGGAGTCACTCCTGTTAGGAACATTGCCATGTACAGCCCATTTTCCCGAATGGAATTAAGGACCATAGTGTCGGAATTCCCTGACCCTAGAAAAGACTTAGTTGCCAGCCAAAAATACATCAGAGACCTAGGTAACACGTTAGAGCCCAACAATAAAGACTGGCAGATATTGCTGAGAGCATGTTTACCCTCCAATGTCGACGCAGCTCAATTTTTAGCTGACTGTGGATTAGATCAGGATGTACCTCTTACAGATGTGTACAACAAAGACAATGTAAAAAGAATAAGCTTACAGTTAAAAGAGTATTTCCCAGCCGTAGTTAAATGGAACAAAATATTCTCCATTAAACAGAAGGAGTCAGAAACAGCTGCAGAGTATTTTCACAGAGCATTATCAGAAATGGCAAAATACACAGGCATAGAGGACATTAAAACAAACATAAACCATCGAGAAGTAGCAGTATCGGTACTGATGGATGGTTTAAAAGAGTCATTGAAGACTAGGGTACAGACCACACAACCATGTTGGCGAGGTCTGTCTGTGGCTACTTTGAGAGAGGCTGCTATTGATCACGATAGGAACATCACCAGACACAGGGAACAACAAGGTGATAAATTAATGTCAGTAAGTATACAGGCCCTGACCACAAGGCAGCCTTTGTTTATATCACCAAACCCTGTGGGTAAGTCAAGTGTGGTTACTTGTTATTCTTGTCATAAACAGGGACACATGGCACGAGATTGTAGAATGAAGAATTCACGAAACTCATACCAACCCCCTAGACAACGACACGACACACGACATTGGGAGCAAGGTCCGCAGAAACGGAGTTATGAGCCACATACAGGGGAAACAAAAAGATACCCCCCGAACAGAGACTGGCAAGCCTCTGGTAGCTCCCTATTAACTCCATCACAAGTAGTTGCTGCCAGCGGGATTCAGGGAGGTCACCATACCCAATAGGGGTGTGGCCATACCTGTAATCTGCAGCCAGTAAAATTGATTGCAAGTCTTGGAAGTGAACCAGAAATTGCAATCAATGTAGCTGGTAAATCATTAAACTTTCTTGTAGACACAGGGGCGGCCAAATCAGTGATAAATTCGACAGTGGGCATGAGAACCACT